>NC_133370.1:42058482-42090982 GCF_049309525.1 Garra rufa
CCCCTGTGGTGTTCGGGCTGAGACCTGGGCCTTCGAGGGATAAAGGACTTGAAGGCAGCTGAGCGCGTCTTCGCTTCTCTGAACTTTTCAACCACCGTCTCAACGGAGGCACCGAAAAGCTCAGATGGCGAAACCGGTGCGTCGAGAAGAAAGCCCTTCTCTTTCCTCCCGACATCAGCCAGGTTCAACCACAGATGTCTCTCCGTAGCCACCATAGCCCCCATGGCCCTGCCCATATGGGTAGCGGCCTGCTTGGTGGCACGGAGAGCGAGATCCGTGGTGCGACGGAGCTCAGCCACCTGGTCAGGGGAAAGACCCTGACCGTTGTCCAGGTCTTTCAGCAGATCGGCTTGGTAGGCTTGGAGCACTGCCATGGTGTGCAGTGCACCCACCGCCTGACCTGCTGCTGCATATGCTCTGCCGTTCAGCCGGGATGTTAATTGCAGGGCCGGAGAAGGCAGAGAGGGAGTCTTGAGAGAGGAGGCCCGCCCTGTGGAGAGATAGCAGGCTAGCGTCTCTTCCACAGGGGGCATCTTCTCATAGCCGTGGTCACGCAATCCCTCGATATTAGCATAGTTCGCCATAGACGAACTATGAATGCGCGCCGAGTACGGCTTTTTCCAGCCCTTCTCGATCTCAGTATGAAGATCGGGAAGGAATGGGAGACTCACCGGAGCTGGGTGGTTATGGCCTGAAAGATACCGCTCGTCGAGGCGACCCCGCGGCGTTATCTTTCTAGCCCGCTTCCACGGCAGGTCGAGCCTGGCCGTGGCGCGGTCCATAACCTCCAGCAGCTCTTCATATGCAGGGCAGGAAGGTAGAGAGGATTCAGCCTCAGCGTCTTCATCCATCTCTAGCACTTCCTGTTCTTCTTGGGTGGAACCCAAAAGAGCACTTGCTCCTGGATCTGACGACGTCAGCGATAACGCATCATCATCAGCTAGGAGCCTGTCATCGTCTCCGGCTGGCGAGAGAGAGAGACCCTTCTCAAGCTCGTCAGCCAGTTCCACTTGCGAGCCCCACGAGCTCAGTTTCCTCCGTGCCTCGGCAACGGCAGGACCCGAACCGCGAGGGGCAAGTGAATGCTCATCTTTCCTCAGAAAGAGAGACAGACGAGACCGGAGCTTCTTCATAGGGAAGCGCTCACAATGTACACACAATGCCCCCTCAAGGACATCGCGTGTGTGCTCTTCGCCCAAACAGAATACGCAAAGCTCATGTGTGTCATCAGGTGTCAAATAACGAGGACACGGATGAACACATCCGCTTAAACGACTTGCTAGTGCTTGCCATGATAGTAGTTTAAAGAAAGGATTCTTACCGTTTCTTCCAATGCACATCCAAACCGGGAAAGCTGAAGACAGCGAAGATGTATTGTGTTGCACGGGCGCCTCTTTTATGTTATGGTCGCCCGGTAGTGACGCAACGGCAGCGACTGACGCGCCGCGGTGACGTCATACGCTGGCGCCGGCCATTTCATGTAGTTTTTCTATGCATTCTTCAGACTCGAGGCACGCTGCAGCGTTCCCCAAAAGCGCCCTCTAGAGGACGCAGTGAGAGTTCCCTTCGGAAGGGAACTTATTTTAAACTCAAGATTAGTATGTAAACAGTGTACTAAAAATCAACTAATGTTTAAAGCATTTAAAGCACACTTTTGAAAAACACACTAATAAAACTCTTTTGGATGTTTTTTCTGTAGTGTACTTTATTGTAGTACACTAAAAAATTATTTAAGTATTACTGGTATTTAGTATACTTTTGTCAAGTGTACTAAAGTCCTACTGAAGTATAAACATACTTTTATTTAGTAAATTTATAGTGTATAACCATCAAACTTTTATTTAACACAAAAAAAAAACAATGTACTAAAAATGTATTTGCGGGTATTTAAGTGTATTTTAATTGCATTTAAGTATATTTTTTTTTCACCTGGGGAGCTCCTTTGTCTTAACCATGACTGTCCACAAACCAACAGCAGAGAGCTTCTGTTCTCACCAGTTGAGTTGATTAACACAGCTGTTCCCAATGAATCAGGGTAATTAGGATGCTTTCGAACAGCTTGGACTATTTGGAATGGTATATAACTTAGAATTTTCCCATAGACTGTGACAGTTTGCAAAGGGTATGAATAATTTTGGCCACTTTTTGTTAAAATGTAAATAAAAGCTGAGAAATATTTTTCCCACAATGATGCCTCCTGTACGTCGTCTTATTATCTTTTGGGAGAAGCATATATATATATATATATATATATATATATATATATATATATATATATATATATATAGAAAGTAATTTTAACATACTGCGCAATTTAAAAATTGATTCTTTTGAACATTGTTGTTACATATACAGCTTCAAATGAATGAGTTTTTGAATTCAGTAGGTTTTGCTCAGTAGCTCACGATACGGCATTACACTTGAGTGATAGAGAGCTCAGGTACGAGCCCTGTGAATCTAGGGTACAGCTCAAATCTGCATAAGAAAGTTGAAATATCCTGGCTACATCATCACGTGTTTTTATATCACTTTTGCATTTGTTAACACTATCGGGTAGGTTTAGGGTTGGGTTTGGTGTAGGGGATATTTCCAACACCATAGAGTTTACCTTTAGCGACACTCCCTGGATATTTTAATTCTGAACAGCCGCAATACATACTGTACCTCAAGCAGCGTAATAAAAACACAGCAATACATACCTGTACCAACGTAATAAAAACATGCCACGGTCATGTAATGAACGTGTTTTAGTGCCAATCTCTGGACATTTCACTTTGAACTAAAAAAGGTACGTAATTACAATGTTGCAGATATTTATATAGAGGTACATATTTCCATGCGCCTGGGTTGCTTATTTTAGGCACTTTACCATCTTTTCAAGTTTAACTTATTCAGAGACCATTCATTCAAAACCCTCACTGTTTGTTCCAGACATATATCAAATTAATGATAATAGCTTGTAGTGTAGCTAAGTTATCAGGAGTATCTTAGCTTTAAAGTATTAATAGCTTTTACCTTAGCAAGCTAGACTTCTAAAGCAGCTTCTGTGACACTGGTTCGTAGCGTATAAATGGGTCATTATGAATGAGACCTTAATGCAATGAAAGTGAAAATGCTAATGCACTGGTACTGTATCTGCCTCTTGGAGTAATGCTGACAGCTTCTCTACAGTGTCTATTGATTAGTTTCTCAGGGAACGTGGCCTGAGATGTGGTATTGTAATGAATCACGACAGTCAGATTATTTTGTTGTGACCTGGTTTCCCTGCATGTTAATTTTGATGCTTGGCATAGGCAGCAGAGTCGAGGGAATTTCAAAGATAACGGTCTCATTATGCTGATATGATGTGTTTAAAGAGCTGTGCTAACAAAGCTATGTATCTAATGAGCTATTCACGCACTCAATGAGTGTATTGATCTCTCTCACTCTCTGTTCACTGTGTAAGATTATATAGTAAGTAGGCTACCGTATGTGTGTTGTACGAAAAGTCAATATCCATGCAATTTAATTTGAAATTCATATTCCAAGGCAGTTTATAAACTCAGTCTCGCAAAAACTATTTTGTCTCATCTCTCATTTTCTGTGTTAGAACAGGAAGAGATTATGGTGAGGCGATTACAACTGAAGTGTACGGAGACCATTTTTGGAGGATTTTAAAGCAGAAATGATAAGACTGTAATTTTATAAAAGGACTTACATGAACTCTTGTGTATTATTTGAGCTGTAAATCTGTTTAAATATATATGCAATGGCCCTATTCACTTCAATTGTAGGAGCAATGAAGGACAAGTGTAAATGAGGTACATCAATAAATTATGCAAAAGTATGCAACATTATGCAAAAAGTCTGTTGATTGAGCATAACTTGTACCCGGAATATTCCTTTAGTATGATGATGAGAATTTTAACATTTTCTGAGGAAAATATATTGTTGCTGGTTACTAGGTTGTTCTAATGCTGCGTTCCAGACAACCCGTAACCAGTGTTTTTCCGACCTTCTACCAGTGAAAGTGCATTGGAACGGCAGTCAAACCCGTGACTTCCCACCCGTGAACTCGTACTAGATCAATGTACTCCCAGTTACGAGTTCTGAGGTAACATAGCCCGCGAAACAACAAAGTCAGCCCTAATGCGTGCGGTGTTTATGCAAGTGGCACACGGTGGAAAAACAGAGCTTAGGACAATATAACGTTGCATCAAATTAATAATAATATAAAAATAATAATAATTCATAAATGTACCCGGGCAGTTTGGCGTGACTTGCCTGGAACGCTAAAAAGTCGTGAGTCGTGGTTTGAAGTGGTGATTTACCAGTTAAAAAACCTACCTGGAACGCAGCATTAGTTTCTTAGTTTTAGGTTTGTTTGTTTTTTGGCTTCTATGCGCCATGTGCTTCCTTGTCTATTAGTCCTAACCCCAACCCCCTTGTTACTTGATTATTGGTTCATTTGCTCCACCTGCTCTTCCTTGTTATCCTCCTAATCTCCTCTCCCTGAGTGCTTTGTTCTGTGCCAGTTTGTTGTCATATTCTTCTTGTATGTCCCTTCTCTGGAGCAGATCACAACAAGAGTTGGGAGCAAGACAAAGCCTTGACATGTGCTTAGCCCTACTGAGTATTTGGGCATTTTTGTTCTCTATGTGGTAGTTTTGGTTTGTATGTCAAAGAACATTTAAGTGCATCTCTGCATTTAGGTCCTCACTTTTCCCGCATCATCCTTGACACTATAATTAAGGCATTTTAACTTTAAACAGTCACTTCTGGCTAAAATACGAGTCAATAATAATGCCTTCTCCAGTAAAAAAAATTAAAAAAATAAAAATACATCCACTGTTGTCCTCTCACAATAAATTCCACCCACATAATTGTTTAGAACTGTTTGCTCTTGGAAACAGTGCTTGATCTGTGTGTTTTTCTCTCCAGAATCAGACTAGACAACTTTTTCACTGGACAAAATGGATAGAGGACTTGTATTTCAGCTTGAAACAATGGTTTCAAAATTGAAAATGTTAAATTTTTCAATAAATTGTGATGTTTTTATCAGCTGTTTAGACTCTTATTCTGATGGCACCCATTCCCTGCAGCGGTTTCGTTTGTGAGCAAGTGATGTACTATTCTAAGTTTGTGTGGACAATATTGTTTTCCAGGGGTGTCTCCTTCAAGGAGGCAAGGGAGGCCTCCTCAAAATATTGGATGTGAAAAAAAGTATAAAAACAAAAAAAAACACCAGTGTTACAAAATATAACATTATAAAGTGTATGAATCACTCATTTTTCTAAAGAAACAATATGCAACAGCAACACCAGCAGGTAAAGTTACAACGAGAGTCTGCATCACTCTCGCCTCCCCTGAGCCCATTGAGTTTTAACAGACCTCCTAAAGCATGCGATGGGTAATTGAGAATGAATGGGGGAAATTCATGTGAGAGGAGTTAATGCCTTCATCACAATATTATTGGATATGACTAGCTATGTTTGGCTATGATTGTTTCGTGTGATAAATCCCGCCTATTGTGTTCATGCCCGTTCCTCATGCGCAAATCAGTCTGAATGAACAATATCATGGCGTTAATGAGAAGACTAATATTAAAAAGTAAGTAAACAACTCACATACTTAGATGTAACCACTTTGTTACATCAAAATAAGACTTAAAATGGCCTGAAAAAATGTCATGTGGAAGTTTTTGGTTAAATTCAAAGTAAGTCTTCATGTCTGTGATCAGTATTTACCGAGCTTTGATGACTGATGATCTGAAATTGAAAAAAAAAGTTAAACGTTAACTGTTAAAAAGAATAGCTGAACATTAGTACACAAATAAAATATATTGTTTAAATTGTTACTGCTTTAATTTAATATTTTGGAGTAAATGTAAATGCTTAAAAACACTAACTTGATGAGATTCATATACTTGGCTTTTAATTAAAAAAAAAAGAAGAAAAAAAGAATATTCATTGTTAATATAAAAATATAAAATACTGTAGATTTTTTCTGATAGTGTAAGTAATGATTAATTAATCAAGTAAAATGTGAATTGATAAAAAAAAACATAACAGAACACCACTGCACATCACTGTTGCTTGCTGTAGCTAAAAGTTGCAGCTGTATAATTTGAATGAGGTGTTTCTGTGCTTAGAATTAATTTATATAAATTATGTAAATATAAATTATGTAAGTTGTCACAACAGCCTCAGAATGCAAGACGATTCAGAGCTGTGCTGTATGGCTTAACTGGTGTGAGTTTCAGACAGAGCGTTGATATTTGCAGAGATTTGACAATGGTCCGCTGTGTTTACCCACTTAAATATTAGACCAAGCCAAATATAAAAAAGCCTTTCAGTGATCTTTAAAGCATTACACATGTGCTGAATCTGTGTCTTGGCTCCTGTGAAGTTTTATCAGAACAGAAGTTTCCTTCAGCATTTCAAATCTTTTGCACTAACTGCAAAGATCAAAGTGAATCACAATTCAGAAGCCAACGAACAAAGTAACATCCCTGCAGCAATTTCCTAACCCATAAATGCGAATAAGAAGCTATAAAACCGCAATTCCTATGAGACGCAGCGGGGGAAAACAATACTCTGTAATACGCAGAAACAATATGAATTGCTGCCTGTTCTGCAGCATGCAAACTATGCAGATCTAAACCTGTGTGCAGTGAGAACGCTCCATCCAATTATAAGCGCGTCTCGCAGATGTCCGTGATGTTTGTGGCTCAGTGCGCTGGGAACACCTGATGTAGGGTTTAGAAATTGTTACAATACATCATTACCATTTCTCAGGAGAGTGAGGTTGTGTATTAGCAATTTTCACTTTAACCACGTATATTTCAAATGTCTCAGACGGGAGCAATTATGCACAAAAGGTGGTTTCGCTGCTTTTTATACATCCTAAGTGCTGCTTTTGTGTGCATTTTACAACTCCTGTTCTACATTATAGTCTTGTAATCAAACGCTGCATGAAAAAAAGAAACCGACATCGGGACAAAATTGCATTACATTCTTGGAGCCAAATTACACGTCTTGTTACTGAGAGAGACTGGCACTCAGGCTGCCGCAGACAAACATCAGTCAGACCAAAATGATGTCCCATCATCATCTGCGCCATCCTGGAGCTGTGTCATCCTGTCTGTCGCAGGCCCTCTGCGCTCACCACCCTGTCCGAAAAGCACTGAAGTGAAGCGAATTGCTGTCACAACTCGGACCGGCCATTTCATCATTCTTCAAAGAGGTGTGAAACATGGAGTGATTTCACTTTGCAGTTTTGACCATGGCATTTCAGGTGTCACTGTCTGAGGGTACGGTTTTGTGCAGACAGTATAGAGTGTCCAAAATGATGAAACGGCAATGTAGAATGACACTGTCCCTGGGGGGGGGGGGCATCTTTCCTTTTTTTTCTTACATTTATAGAAACTGTTTGGAGAAGATTATGTTTGTAAGATTTGAAGCATTGTACATGGTCCCATGCACAGGTTATTATAATTATATATACAGTGTCTTGCAAAAGTATTCATACCCCTTAATTTTTTTCACGTTTTATGTTACTGCTTTAAATTACTTTTTTCCACATCAATCTACAGTCGTGGCCAAAAGTTTTGAGAATTACATAAATATTGGAAACTGGAAAAGTTGCTGCTTAAGTTTTTATAATATCAATTTGCATATACTCCAGAATGTTATGAAGCGTGATCAGATGAATTGCATAGTCCTTCTTTGCCATGAAAATTAACTTAATCCCGAAAAAAAAACTTTCCACTGCATTGTTAAGAAGGCTTCAGGGCGTCCAAGAAAGTCCAGTAAGCGCCAGGATCGTCTCCTAAAGAGGATTCAGTTGCGGGATCGGAGTGCCACCAGTGCAGAGCTTGCTCAGGAATGGCAGCAGGCAGGTGTGAGCGCATCTGAACGCACAGTGAGGCCAAGACTTTTGGAAGATGGCCTGGTGTCAAGAAGGGCAGCAAAGAAGCCACTTCTCTCCAAAAAAAAATCAGGGACAGATTGATCTTCTGCAAAAAGTATGGCGAATGGACTGCTAAGGACTGGGGCAAAGTCATATTCTCTAATGAAACTTCTTTCCGATTGTTAGGGGCATCTGGAAAAAGGCTTGTCTGGAGAAGAAAATGTGAGCGCTATCATCAGTCCTGTGTCATGCCAACAGTAAAGCATCCTGAGACCATTCATGTGTGGGGTTGCTTCTCATCCAAGGGAGTGGGATCACTCACAATTTTGCCCAAAAACACAGCCATGAATAAAGAATGGTACCCAAACACCCTCCAACAGCAACTTCTTCCAACAACCCAACAACAGTTTGGTGAAGAACAATGCATTTCCAGCACGATGGAGCACCGTGCCATGAGTCAAAAGTGATAACTAAGTGGCTCAGGGACCAAAACGTTGACATTTGGGTCCACGGCCTGGAAACTCCCCAGATCTTAAAACTTGTGGTCAATCCTCAAGAGGCGGGTGGACAAACAAAAACCCACTAATTCTGACAAACTCCAAGAAGTGATTATGAAAGAATGGGTTGCTATCAATCAGGATTTGGCCCAGAAGTTGATTGAGAGCATGCCCAGTCGAATTGCAGAGGTCCTGAAAAAGAAGGGCCAACACTGCAAATACTGACTTTGCATAAATGTCATGTAATTGTCAATAAAAGCCTTTGAAACGTATGAAGTGCTTGTAATTATATTTCAGTACATCACAGAAACAACTGAAACAAAGATCTAAAAGCAGTTTAGCAGGAAACTTTGTGAAAACTAATATTTGTGTCATTCTCAAAACTTTTGGCCACGACTGTCCACTACAGTCACCATAATGACGAAGCAAAAACAGAATTGTCAAAACTTTGTAAAATTATTACAAATAAAAAAACTGAAATAAGTACACTGCATAAGTATTCACACCCTTAACTCAGTACTTAGTTAAAGCACCTTTACAGCCTCAAGTCTTTTTGAGTACGATGCGACAAGCTTTTTACATCAGCATTTGGCGATTATCTGCCATTCTTCACCTTGGATGGCAGACATTTTTAGGTTTCTCCAGAAAAGTAATTGTCTGGGCCACTCAAGGACATTTACAGAGTTGTCTACTCCAGTGGTTCTCAACTCCAGTCCTCGGGACCCACTGCTCTGCACATTTTGTATGTCCCTCTCATTTAACACACCTGATTCAGATGATCAGCTCATTAGGAGAAAGATCCATGAACTGAACTGAGAGTGTCAGATTCAGAAATATACAAAATGTGCAGAGTAGTGGGCCCTGAGGACTGGAGTTGAGAACCACTGGTCTACTCTACTCTGCTGTGTGCTTAGAGTCACTGTCCTGATGGAAGTAAACCTTCTGCCCAGTCTGAGGTTTTGAATGCTCTGGACTGGGGTTTTATTAAGACTATCTCTATATTTTGGGGCATTGAGCTATGCTTCTACTCTGACGAGTCCCTCAGTCCCTGCCACTGAAAAACAGCCCCACAGCATGAGGCTGCTACCACCACACTTTACTTTTGGGATGGTACTCTGCAGGTAATGAGTGCCTGGTTTTCTTCAAACATGACACTTGGGGTTGAGGTTAATTAGAACACATAATCTTGTTTCTCACAATCTGAGGGTCCTTTAGGTGCTTTATGCAAATTCCAAGTGTGTTTCATGTGTCTTCACTGAGGAGAGGATTGAGTCTTGCCACAGTGCCGTAAAGCCCAGATTGGTGGAGTGTTGCAGTGATGTTTGTCCTTCTTTAAGTTTCTCCCATCTGCATATATGATCATGGAGCTCAACTAGAGTGGCCATCAGGTTCTTGGTCACCAGTCTAACCAAAGCCCTTCTTCATTAATTGCTCAGTTTGACCAGGAGTCCAGCTCTAGAAAGAGTCCTGTTTGTTTTTAAACTTCTTCCATTAAGGGTAACAGAGACTACATGCTTCTGTGAACTTTCAAAGCAGCTGAATTTTTTTCTGAACTCTTCCTCAGATGTGTGGCTTGATGTAGTCCTGTTTCTGAGCTCTACAGGAGGTTTTTTACTTCAAGGCTTGTTAGACATTTTATTAAGACGTGTATGCCTCTCCAAATCACACCCATTCAATTGAATTTGCCACAGGTTAACTCCACTCGAAGTGTAGTAACATCTACAAGCAATATGAATGCTCCTGAAATAAATTTCAGCTGTTGCAGATAAGGGTATGAATACTTATGCAATAGAATCATTAAATTTTTTTATTTGTAATAAATCTGCATAGATGTTAAAAAACAGTTTTTTTGCTTTGCTCTTATGGTGTATGGAGTGTAGATTGATGTGGAACAAAAAGTAATTTAAAGCAGTTTAATACAAGGTACTGTAGCAACATAACAAAATGTGAAGAAAAAAAATGAAGGGGTATGAATACTTTCTAAAAACTAAATTAAAATATTACACAACAATCCAAGATGGTGGACTAACAGTATACTATTACATTAGTCACATAATAATACCAAACTTTACCAAAATCAGTATCAGGTTGAGTCTCCAACTTTTCTTGGTACTGTAAATATTCTTTCTTGTGAAACTGAACATGCAAAGACTAAAATATGTAATACAAGACGCATCTGTGTTGTTTTAGCAGCTTTCTGTTGGTCAGCGTAGCATATTCATATGACCATCTTGAAAATTAACTAAATCTGCTTTCTAGCAGAGTGATTGGATTTCACAAGTAATCATCAATCCAAATTCTCTTCAGTCCAAAAGTTTCAAGTTTAATTAATTACACCAAGCAACCATAACTTGCTTATACTCAAATAAAGCTTTTAATTACTTAGTCAAATGGTTTTCCAAGGCTAAACTGTTGTGCAATTTGTAACTTGAGCTGAGCATGGATCTGCACTTATTACTAGGGAATACCAAAATTTAAATTCCATGGAAGAAATACTAAACAAAATGCAATAACAAATAATAATAATAATTATAATAAAACTAATAATAAAAAATACAAGTTTATTTTTTTTTTAGAACCTATGTAGGTGCCATGTAAATTTATTTTAACAGACATCCACATAAGAAACAGTTACCGTCCATATTGGTCTATAAAACCATAAACATAATGTTTTAAGTTGATTACTGAAATAAATAAGCAGTTCTAACTAATTTCAACATAATGAAGTGGTGGCCGACAATCTATTTCAGTTCAAATTAACAGCTAACATATAGCGCATGGTAAATGTGACTCTTTTGACATATAAATGTAATGCACAGTTATTGCTCATATATTTTAAGTGTAGTGCATACCTTTATCCACCCACAACCTCACCATGAGCACAGTGGAAAACACAGAAACTTAAAAGAAACTCTTTTAAATGTCAAACATTACAGCATTATGAAATGTCAAATGTACAAAGCATGCTGGGATCAGAGATCCACTGTTCAATATTCAAAATTATCAAGAAAATTGTATTAAGTTAGTACAACTTGTTAGAAAAAAATCACTTTAAATTAAGTTGTGGTAACAGGTGTTCTGAATTTTTGTAGAGCATTTCAAATTAGTCATTTATGAGGTTCCATGATTGCTGGACTCCCAGCATGTGCACTTGTTAGCTGGTCAGGCTGGGAGATCACATAGACCAGCTTTAACCAACCAAGGCCAGAAAGTTATTTTAGGATGTATGTATGAGATATTTTTCATGCCTGTTCTCAATCTTCTTTTAACAAGATGTTGAATCCTTGCTGATAAAAAGCAGGCCCACAGCATGACACTACCTCCACTCCAGCACTTCACTGCAACTATTACATTTTTGAAGTGTGAGAAAGGCTAGATTTGCTCTGTATGTATTGCTTTGAATTTTATAATCTAGACCTCACCATATTCATTCACACATATAAATTTGAGCACTATGATGCTTTTTGGCAACTCCAGATGAGCTCACATAAATTTTCTTGCCTTTTCAAATATACAGTTTCAGATTAAAACAAGATATATGCATTTTTGGATAAATAAGAGTGGTGCTTGTCTGTGCCAAATTTGGCACTGCATTGCTAAGATGTTGTGAATAGTTGCCAGGGCATTGCTAGTAGTTGCTAGAGTGTCATTGGAGACACATGCAAGTGCCAGCATTTCTAAAAAATTATATATCATTGCTTCTTGCACATTTTGCAAAGTGATATGTCTAGTGGGTCATGCTAAAAGCATGTTCAGTTTCATCCAAAACAGATGAACGTGACTCTGGAATTTTTTTTTTTTTTTTTTTTTTAATGCTTAGCAATAAATGAAATGTCCAGTGAGTTTTGTCAACCAAAAGTGTTGACAAAAGCAAAGGTGAGATACAGAAGCATTTGCTGAGGCAACTATGCCATTTTAGCTTGTTAACACAAGTCTATTGTGACTCCTGTTTCATGGGGCTCTTTTATTGTGAATTTATGTTAGCAAAATACTCTGTAACACAAAAGCAATGCTGTACCAGGTGGGCTACCGAGCAAGTTCACAATGTCAGAAAAGCCCTACCTGATCTCATGACGAAAACGTACCTTTTCGCAAGATGTGAAATACATACCAATAAGTACATGTCACTTAGAGTGCGGATCGGGCCGCATTCTTCTGTCCGAGCCCGGCCCGCGTCCGACAGAGCAGTAACCGAACCCGACCCGAGCCCGACAAGCATTAAGATATTTATGTCCGAGCCCGATCCCAGCCCGACACCGTTAAAATCTCTTTTTTTCTCATACTAATGACACATGCACTTTTTTCGTGTGGAAAGCCCGCTTTTATTAAGCAACTGTAGGAAAGCGTTCAGAAATGTCAACAGATGAGAGCATCAGTGCACACTGGGCAAAAAGCGCCGTTATAACACAAGCGCACTATCGCGCTGATGTGACCGAGCCCGACCCGAACCCGAGCATCCTTTCTAAATATCTGTCCGAACCCGGCCCGACCCGTCGGGTTCAGTCGGGTACCGTCGGGCTTGGCTCGGGTATCCATCCTCTAATGTCACTGCAGTTTCCAACAAAAATTAACACTAGAGGTGGGAAAACAGTGAGCACTTGTAATCGTGTTCATACACAGTTATGATTACAGCTCCATATGTTTTGCTTTCCGAACATACCTAGCTTGCTCGGTAGCTCAGCCAGCACGAATTAGACATAGGATGCGGAATCCTTGGGTACGAATGCCGTGAAAAACATGACTCACTATGTAAGAGCTGAAAGATGAGAGATCGACAAACAAGCTAAAACGGCATGCTTTCGATTTAATTTTACATCACATTTGTTTTTGTTCATATTATCTGGTAGGTTTAGGTGTAGTGCAGATGGTACGTTATCTCAAAACAGCACAGAGCATTATTGTTATAGCACCACTTAACAAACATTTCAAGTCAGAACTGCAGTGAAACGTGCAAATACAACGGCACATAAAATGTACCATATGTACGTTCATCTGATCCGGGGGAAAAAACAAATACTCTTTTAGTGCCACTCAGTGGACATTTCACACTGAATATGTCATGAGACGTACATGGTGGTAAGTATTTCACGTCTTTCACGTTTTCATCATGAGATGAGGTTGGAAAAGCTGTACAGTATATGGAGCTCATTACTGGATGTCATTCACTCGTGTTCATGAGTACCGCAACGCATACATTTGTATTCCTTTGCACATCCAGGTTCTTCATCAGAACACAGACTTCTTTATTGTTGAATAAAGTTATTTTGTTTTCTTTGTGCACAAAATGTATTCTTGTACATTTTCATAATATTATGGTTAAAGGGGTCATATGTTGCTAAAAAAGAGCATTAGTTTGTGTATTTGTTTTAATGCAATGTGTTTATGCAGTTTGAGGTTCAAAAAACATATTATTTTACACATACTGTACATTATTGTTGCTCCTCTCTGCCCTGCCTTTCTGCCCCACTTTCGAAAAATCATTGTTGATGGAAACCGAGGTGTTTTCTGATTTGCCAGCTATCCGGTGCGTTGTCATTGGCCGAATACCTCAAGCGCATGAAAGAAATGTTACGCTCCTTACCATGCCGTTTCTCGGTGCAACAAGACAGAAACAATAAAACCCATTATAAACAAGGCATTTGTTGCATCCATTGGGGACATAACTACTGATTATAATGACTCATACTGTCTTTTTCCGCGTTGCGTCATGCCACATAAACATAACAATGTCCTTACTACCGTTCTGGGCCTTGAACTTGCCTTTGTTGTCTATGCAGCTCTCAGGTTTCATCAAAAATATCTTAATTTGTGTTCCGAAGATGAACGGGTTTATTCATTGTTTGTTCATTTTAGTTAATACATTATCTAATGTTAACAAATGACACCTTATTGTAAAGTGTTAGCGTTAACATTAGTTAACCACATTAGTTAACATAAACTAACAATAAAACATACTTCTAAAGCATTCTAAAGATTCCAACATTTACTAACACAATATTAAAGTTGTGTCTGTTAATGTTATTTAATGGACCTGAGCTAACATAGATGAAGAAAAAACAGCTGTATTTTTATTAACTAAATTAACAAAGATTAATAAATACTGCAACCAATGGACTGCTCATTTTTAATGTTAGTTAATGCAGTAAATATACGGTAGTTTGTTACAGAGGCGGTGAGAGGTAGATCCAAATGCAGCTTTATTGACAGACGTAGTCACAACAAGCAGGGTCAATCACCAGCAAACAGGAATATCAAGGGCAAGACAAAAGCGTAATCCGATAAGACAGGCGAGGGTCGAGATCCAGATGAGCAGTCCAATGTAACACAGGAAAACAAACAAAGAAAACGAGGCAAAACTATGACTAAACTAAGACTGAAAACAAAACCAGGAATAAACTATGGAACTATGACACTATGAAAACGACAAGGCTAGGAAACACGGAAAACGCTTGGTAAGGTCCGCAAGAGCAAAACAATACTTTGCGGTGTGTGTATGGCATGGGCTTGCTTAAATGGCTGACAAACAGGAAGTAACCAGCGAAGCAGCAGAGGGAGCAGCAACAGTCAGTGAGGGGCAAGGCTCCCTCTGCTGGCCTGGTGTAACAATAGTTATTGCAAATGTTACCAAAGATCAAAAGTAAAAGGAATAAATGTTGGCTTTTTTCTTCAGCTGGAAATTGTATTGGTACGTTTTTGGAGTTTTGAAATCAATCAATCAGTCAATAAATTAATAAAATTATAAGTTCTCCTCATCAAGTCGCATAATTTCATGTCTGAAGCACAAAGCTTAGTAAACAGTAATTATTCAATTAGTAATTATTCGTTTTTGGTTTCAGTGTTTATACAATTTCACAGACAGCTAATTTTCAATGCATAATTCGCAACTACTGGTTAGGAGACTAAAAATGCCATGGAACTTTAAATGATAAAAAGAAGCAACTAGTGCATACATACTGCAAGAAGCTGCTCTTGCCTACTGATGAGATGGTCCATGACCAATTAAAGAAAAAAACGGCAAGAAGCTTTCCAAAGAGATAAGGATGCTGGGTCTGTAATTGAATTCTCATTTTATAATGCAATTCAGAAGGCTTGCAGCATCTTAACAGCGTGGCACGTATTTGTTTATGAATGGGGGGAAAATCATGAAATTTTAATTGCGTTTATTCAATTGTGCACCGAAACAATAACCCTTTCTAGAGAGGCCGTTTGTCTTGACTCTTATAAAATACTTAAAAATACAGCAACTGAGGATCTGCTGAGTGCATCATCAAATGCGGTCTATTTAAGGTCTGTTCGTTCGCACGAGCCGAAAAATTCTCTTAACACTCTCGATTTAATTAGCAAGAATGTGCAACAACAGGATAATAAAACCCTAATTAGAGATGCAATGGAAGTGTTAGTTTTAATGGAAGCTTCAGGCTCATTTCTCTGTGTGAGAATTTCATGGCATGTTCCAACCTACTTGCCCCAAAGAGCTGACCCACCCGGGAACTCAATTTGTGAAAAAGTGGCATTCAATTTCAGCAGGATGAGAGAAAATGAAGAAGGCTCTTTTTAAGGGGAAAATGTGCATTGATCAAGGGGACTTGACATGTAAATTCTGATTTGTATGGGTGCGCTGTTCAGGCCAGGGGCCTTTCGGGCGCAGGAATCCATCACTATTGGCATCTGTATCTGATTACTGCAGGGACTGTGAAGCTTTCATAGACCAGTAATAGAGAAAACTGTCCCAACCTTTTTACTAGTGCATCACTCAGCGGGTCTGAAGAATGGGACGCCGCTAAGTGACAGAGCGACCAGTACTCTGTCCTTTTTTACGCAGACATCTCAGCTTAGAGCATCGGATAATGTGCTGAGCTCTCACTACCTTACATGTCTGTTTGTCCAGTGGAGATGGATGTATGGCCGTTCACTAGCGGTCTGAGTCAAATGAATGTACTTAACAAGTGCACACTGGGCTGAGGAGCTTGTCGCTCATTTAAGATCAGTGCTCTTTTTTTTTTAGGCTATGTGTTTAAGTGGCTGTCAGCATTCAGGCGATTCTCTGATTGTGAGCATTGTGACTCAGATGGAGCTCTGACAACTCTTAGAGATATTGCGTGGAAGGCTTTACATGAGCCACAGGGAAAACATCATGAATGGGATCTTTTTAATATTTCCGTTGTTTATCTTAGAGGAATGAGATTAAGTGGAGAGCAAATGGAGATTTAGGCTTAAGTCTTCTGCTTCGCGAGCACCAGTAATCTCAAATTTCAACAGTGCCACACACTGTGCTTTTGATTTACCAAGATGGCAGTTTTCCCAAATATTAAATTATCTGAGCTATGTTATGCTATTGCTTCTATATTTTCATTTTTTCATTTTAAAGTTTATTGTAATTTTTATTTGTTATTTTGTCGAAATGGTTTCATAAAGAACCTTTAAGATCTGAAGAACCTTTCTGTTTCACAAAAGGTTCTTTGTGGCAAAAGAAGGTTCTTCAGATTATACAAATATAACAGAGATGGTTCTTTTAAGAACCTTAAATTGAATGGTTCTTTGTGGAACCAAAATGGTTCTTCTATGGCATCACAATTGTGAGTTTCTTACAATTCGGAGAAAAATAAGAATTGTGAGTTTGTGTCATGCAATTCTGAGGAAATTTTTTTTTAGCTTTATTTAAATGAACAAACAGCTGTTCATAGTTTTCATTTTCATCATAGTTTTAATATTTCAGC
The DNA here is from genome assembly GCF_049309525.1 of Garra rufa. Classification (NCBI taxonomy): domain Eukaryota; kingdom Metazoa; phylum Chordata; class Actinopteri; order Cypriniformes; family Cyprinidae; genus Garra; species Garra rufa. Next base: position 42,075,587 of record NC_133370.1, read on the forward strand.
ATTATTTTAGTAATATTTTTACATTTTCAGTTTTTATTTTAGTTACATTAATTAGTTTAATGTTTTTTTTCTTTTCTTACTTTTTTTTTAAACTTATTTAGTTGGTAAGACAACATTTATAATTTTCTTTTTTTAGTTTATTTTAGATTTATTTCAATTAACAAATGCGTGGAAGGCTTTACATGAGCCACAGGGAAAACATCATGAATGGGATCTTTTTAATATTTTGGTTGTTTATCTTAGAGAGGAATGAGATTAAGTGGAGAGCAAATGGAGATTTAGGCTTAAATCTTCTGCTTCGCGAGCACCAGTAATCTCAAATTTCAACAGTGCCACACACTGTGCTTTTGATTTACCAAGATGGTAGCTTACCCAAATATTAAATCATCTGAGCTATGTTTTGCTATTGCTTCTATATTTTCATTTTTTCATTTTAAAGTTTATTGTAATTTGTATTTGTTATTTTAGTTAGTTTAATGGCAATAACCCTGGGGATATTATTGTTATACAATATTATTGTCAGGAAAACACGGATTCAGTTGCAGGTACAACTCAAATATTTATTTCCCTCAAAAAACACAAACACAGCCAGGGCTGAAGGCTGGGAGCCGTAATCAAAGGCAGAGAGGGAAAAAGCGTGGAGAGATTAGGGCACAAAATCCTAGGGTCAATGCAGACGTGATGTAAGAGTGGCGAGATAACAGATTCCTAGTGTCAGTGCGGACGCAGCGTCAGAATAGGGAGAGAAAAGAGTCCTAGTGTCAGTCCCGACATCCAAATGCGGAGAGAACAGAATCCTAGCGTCAGTCCCGACGCAACGTCCAAATGCGGAGAGAACAGAACCCCGGCGTCAGTGCTGACGCAACGTCAGAGTGGGGAGAGAATAGAGTCCTAGCGTCAGTGCTGACGCAGCGTCGGAGCGCGGTGCTACCTGTTGATGCAGCTGAACATAAGGCTCCGGTGAAAACAGGGCAGGAACTGGGGAGTAGGAATCTGGAGAAGCGAAAGGCAGAGAGGGTAGCAAAAAGAAAAATCAAACAGAAAAAACTAAACTGTACTTGGAGTCTGAAAAACCACTGCAAGACATAACAGGACACAAGCTGAATCTAGCATGATCTCACAACAACGGTCAGACACAAGACTGCAGACAAGAGGAGCTTAAATGGGGGAAGAAATGAGGGCCTAACTGGTCAGAGGTGTGACAGCAGCTAATGAGATAATGATGGGGAGGGGGAATTACAAAGAGCACATGGCAAACTGTCAAAACACACATACTCCTGACAACAAACACAAAAGACAAAACCAGCCAATCAGACCGAAGTCATGACAAATATATCTTAATTAGATTACCATAATCAGACAAAATATTTAAATATTAAAAAAATAAAAAAATATCTTATTTTATTTTTTGTGGAACCTGGCTTCCATAAATAATAATAGTTTATTTTATTTCAGCTTTATTTTAAAATAACAAAAACATGTTCATAGTTTTAATTTTCAACATAGTTTTAATATTTTAATATTTTGAATTACCTATTGATTTTACATTTACATTTACTTATATTAATTAGTAATTTTAAATGTTTTTTGTCACTTTTATTAGTTTTTTTATTTAGTTTCCAGTTAATTTCAGTGCTTCAACATATTTCATTTAGCTGGTAAGGTTTTAGTTAGTTTAATGGTAATAACCCTGGGGGTATTATTGTCACGTATCAGCCGTTCCTCACGCACTCATCTTCACTAATCACCGTCACCTGGACCCAATCACCCGCGCACCTGTCTGCAATCATCCACCAGCACATAAAAGCCACTCTCCACACACCACTCATTGTCCGGGCTCGTTCCCACGAAAGCGGACTGTAGTGTCTCTCTCATTGGAGTGTCGCTATCAAAATATCTACCTGATTGTACTTACCTGAACTCTGTCTCGTTCCAGTTCCAGTCTTCTGTGTCTTCTCAGTTCCAGTCGTCAGTGGTGTGTGGCCGTTAGCTGACTTCCACGTCAGCGGAGGTTGGTGGATTCACGGACTCTCAAGTATACCTCCTTCGATCGTTCTTGGAATCCTCCCGTCTCGCCACCTACAAAGAAAAGGATCTGTTATTCCCATCAAGTTCCAAACCGGCTCTGAAACCTTCCTACTATCACGTACTCACCATCACAGGATCTCCGTTCACCTCCGGCACTGCTGCTAATATTAATAAATATCACTTGTATCATTCTTACCTTGTTGTCCCGTCTGCTTCATAACAGAAGCCCGGACCAGAAAACAGTCAGCAGCATGTGCAACCACGATCCAGAGCCCAGTCAGCAGCTGTCAACCTTCAGCACGGAGCGCCAGCCAGAGCCCGCCGCAGCCGCAGCGCCAAAATCCATCGCATTTAAAGCGACAGAGGACGTCGCGACTGACCAGGTGTGTGAGCCGGCTAGCGTCACCGTGGGGATACTCGTGGAGATCGAGGGCTTGGAGGAAAGCCCCGCCCACACTCCTAACCCTGAGGGTGAGCTGAAACTGCGCTGTGGAGGATACTTTGAGGAATTACTGGAGATATTTGAAGCAGATTTGATTGATTGGTTTGGAGAAATAATTTCCTACCGTCCTGATTCCCCGCTGGTTCCGCCCAGCCGTCCTGAGTTCCCGCTGGTTCCGCCCAGCCGTCCTGAGTCCCCGCTGGTTCCGCCCAGCCGTCCAGAATCTCCGCCAGTCTCATCCAGTCTTCCAGAGTCTCCGATGGTTCCGTCCAGTCATCCAGAGTCTTCTCCGGTCTCGTCCAGTTCTCCAGAATCTCCGCTGGTTCCGTCAAATGCTCCAAGGTCTTCAAAGTTCCCACCCAGCCTCCCTCTCCCGCCTCCACGCAAGCCAGCCAGTCCTCCAGCCCTGTCTCCGCTGCTGCCCGTCTGTCCCACAGCTCACCCTCAGGCAGCGCCACCTAGGAGTGTGGTGCCATCGTGGGACATCCAGGCTCCAGCTGCGCCAAGGCGGATCATTCCCCAGTCCCTGCCTCCATCCTCCGAGTCCTGGACTCCCCCTCGGTCCTCCGACCCTTCGGCTCCGCCTTGGCTCCTGGCTCCCTCATCTCCACCGTGGCCCGTCATCCCACCAGCTCCACCGGGCTCCCTCGTCTCTCCGGCTCCGCCTTGGTCAGTCGTTGACCATCCGTCGCCTAAGGACTCCACTCCTCCGGCTTCACCTCGTCATTCCGTCCCTCCGGCTCCGTCAGGCTCCTCCTTCCCTCCAGCTCCGCCTATGTCCTCTGTCGCTCCGGTGTCACTGCGGTCTTCCGGAGCCCCAGCTCTGCCTCGGTCCCCTGAGCCTGCTGCGTCACCTTGGCCCTCCAGACCTGCGGTGTCACCCTGGCTCTCCGTCTGCTCGGCTGCTCCTGGCTCATCTTCCCCAGAGGCTTCGTCTCCGTCGCTCGTCCCCAGGGTGTCGTGGACCAGTTCTCCACCATGGCTCCTCCCTCCCTCGACGCCGCCCTGGGGTGTCATCCTGGCTGGGCTCTGGACCATCATCCGGCTCCTCCTACTTAATACTACACTCTGGCTTCTTCCTCCTTCCACTCCACCCTGGCCTCACGTTCCAGTCCATATGTCCATCTCCAGTTCGTCACCTGCTCCTCACCCGCCTCCTGAACCCCCACCCTCCCTCCGCTGGTGTATCCATTTCGGCGCGAGGACGCGCCGTTCCGGGAGGGGGGCCATATGTCACGTATCAGCCGTTCCTCACGCACTCATCTTCACTAATCACCGTCACCTGGACCCAATCACCCGCGCACCTGTCTGCAATCATCCACCAGCACATAAAAGCCACTCTCCACACACCACTCATTGTCCGGGCTCGTTCCCACGAAAGCGGACTGTAGTGTCTCTCTCATTGGAGTGTCGCTATCAAAATATCTACCTGATTGTACTTACCTGAACTCTGTCTCGTTCCAGTTCCAGTCTTCTGTGTCTTCTCAGTTCCAGTCGTCAGTGGTGTGTGGCCGTTAGCTGACTTCCACGTCAGCGGAGGTTGGTGGATTCACGGACTCTCAAGTATACCTCCTTCGATCGTTCTTGGAATCCTCCCGTCTCGCCACCTACAAAGAAAAGGATCTGTTATTCCCATCAAGTTCCAAACCGGCTCTGAAACCTTCCTACTATCACGTACTCACCATCACAGGATCTCCGTTCACCTCCGGCACTGCTGCTAATATTAATAAATATCACTTGTATCATTCTTACCTTGTTGTCCCGTCTGCTTCATAACAATTATTGTTATATAATTTAATATAATATAATATAATATAATTAATATAATATAATATAATATAATATAATATAATATAATATAATAAGATTATCATAATCAGTATAAGTAATCATAATCATATATCATAATCTTATTTTTTTTTTCAGCCAACATGCAGGGGAAATAAAAAAAAATCATAAATGAAAAATTCATGATATTTGATAAAATGAATCAGTCTTATCTAAAAATTACATAAATTACATTTATATTGACATGCATTCAACGTGAAAGGATTTTTTTTTTCTTGAAAATTGTATTTTCTTGGCACTTGTTTTAAACTAGATTTTTCCTTTTCGTTGTCATGGATGCTATTATTTCTTATTGACCCATAAAGGATATTTGAAAGCATCCAAAGAGGAGGATCCATCTCATCAGTGCAATTCTGTATGTGTGTGCCATTTTTTGACTGCAGCTTTGAGGTTGTCAGTTGGGTTTAGTATAGTACAGTTAAGCAACTCTGTTGTTCAGTATTCAGCAAACAAGTCACTGCCATGTATACATTCTCTTTCACATAGGCCTCGCAGACCCACACATCCTTGTAATCAATGCCCTCTGTCTGTTTGGCTCCAAGCAGAGATGACAAAAACTGAACTTCAATTCACCTCTGCCTACTAGGATAATGTTGCTTCCGTGGGATCCTGTTATTTTAGAGAGTATTCCCAGTGGTACATTACAGTGGTACAGGCTGTGCCGAACGAAAGACCGGATATAAAATGGCCAATCATCTCCATTAATCGCCCCCGAGTGGATGCACTGTTCGTGCCGCAGCAATTCAATGCCTGCTGAACAAGAGAATCTGTTCTGAAAAAGAGGGACACCACTGTCAGAGTGAAAAACGATAGGCTGCTGAAACGCTTTCCACTTAACTGGATGCGTTTAATGTGTTTTTTCTCATTTTAACTTAATCTTTGATTGTCTCAGGCTCGCGTCGGCTGATCATAACACATTAGCTTTCTCCATTAGGAGCGTTCTTTATTAGTTTAGTTTCATATACAGCCAAAATTGATCCTGCTAGTATTTACTCACCCTCACGTCGTTCCAAACCCATGTGCTGTTATTATTGTGTGTAACAAAACAGTGGATATTTTTGGTAAGTTCTTGATAATGAGAATATCTACTAGGTTACATAAAAAGACCATAAAAGTGGTCAGCATGACAACATCACATCTTCTAAAGACAATTTTGTGAGAGGAACAGGCGAATGTATGCTTCTATCTTCTATTTAAGGAGCTTTAGTGTATGAATAGCTAATTACAATCTGTCAGTAAATTAATTACAAGTGCAATATTCCCTGTTAAAAATAAGAACACTTTAACATACTTGAAAAGAGTTACTATGGAAATAAAAGTATATACTGAACTGAAAGGGCTGATGTTTTTGGGCTGATGACTGCACTCTAGATGACGCAAGCTGACGGGTTGTAACGTATCTCAGAGTTAACGTATTACAGAGTTATACCACTTGGCATGTGCTGATTAGTTCATGTTGCATACGCAACCAATGAGCTTGCAGCTATTTAAATGGCTGGTAGCATTTCAATTTCACAGCACACTTTCAGAGCTCCTCTAAAACCCTCCACCTTCCCCAGCTCCACCTGTGTAGATCTGCTACGGGGTATTTTATGCTATTTGTGCAGCAGCAGTATGTCTCAAATACTCACAGCACTGTATTGCCATAATGCTTTGGCAGTAGCAAGTTCTGTACTTGCTTGAAGCAGCAGCAGCAGCAGCAGCAATAATTTACAACTACAGCAATAACCAACAGCGTAGCAGATCTATTCCACTAAGACCAAATACATTAACAGTGTCATATCCATTACCATGCTAAACTTTTCCAAGAGTTGTCATGACAGAAATAAAACTACCCAGAAGGTTGGGTTAAACATTTAACCCATTTAACATCTGTCCATATTTCATCCAGCACTGGTTTGTTTTTGCATGCATAATGTTCATGTCTGTTAAGGTCTCAAAATCATAAAATCCTAAACATAAAAGAAGTGATCTCTTTTCTGAAAAAGATCTGCGCTTAATTGTATTGAATGTGAGCTTGTACTTCAAATCTTTAAAAAATATTTTTTAATAACTGCACTTTTTAGATGATATATTATTATATAATGCACTTTGTAAAGTTGGCCCATGTAAATGGTTTATTTTAAAGTATTCAAATCAATTTAAAATTTAAATCATTATGTTTAATCATAATTTGCCATGCTTTAAAGAAGTACAAACTAAAAAAAATGACAAAGAAATATTATAAAACACTGAATTAAACATTAAATTTTCAAGCAGAAAGACTAGAACATAATTTTCCTTGTAAAACATATTCCAGTGACATTTAAAGCATTATTTGTATTTTTTTTTACGGTGCACTTAAGCATTTACTAACATACTAAAGCATATGTAAAATACTTGATCATAACTTTAACTGTAAACTCTAAAAAATGCTGGGTTAAAAACAACCCAGCGCTGGGTAGAATGTGGACAAATGTTAAATATTTAACCCAACCTTTAGGGTAGTTTTATTTAACTCAACTCTTGCTTAAAAATTACTATATTTCTTGCTTAAAATGAACCCAAAATAGGTTGGAAAATCTGAACGTAAAGTTTCTCAATAAGACTTATTTTATGACTGGGATTTTATGATTTTGAGACCTTGACAGACATAGCTGTTATGCATTTAAAAAATTATCAGCTTTTGTGCTCCACATGGTTTGGAACAGCATTAGTGTGAGTAAATAATGACAAATTTAAATTTTGGGGTGAAGTTTTCTTTTCAATGTTGACTTGTGTTTTCTGCACTGGCAACAAGCCCAGAGTGCGACTGACTATCTGTAGCTGTTTTAGTGGCTGACTGTGAAATATAATGTTTGAAATTATTTTCTGACCTCTTGGTACGCACTTTAAATGACAGTGTGGTGTCGCTGGCCTGTTCTTCACAACAGATGTTTGGCTCCTGTGTTTAGTGCCAATTAGAAACATCCTATTGACTTCCCTTTTGAAGCAAAACATTCATTTGTGTCTTAAAATATGATCATTTTGTTTGCTGTAGCTCTGAAAACTCTTGCTGTAGCACTCTGGTCCTTCATCATCTTCTGAGGTATAATTTGCAACTGTTTAGGTGATCATTATATGCAGAAAAGCATTATATGCAGATGATTTCACATCGCAGATGAAAATTACACAGCTTTTTCTATGTTGCTCTGGCTAAGAGGTTGTGCTAAATGCCTTGAATGCAAATGTACTGTATATATATATATATATATATATATATATATATATATATATATATATATATATATATATATATTTCCCCAGGCTCGTAACTGGTATGCACGCCATTTCATTTCCTTAGGGGGAAGTTGTTTTTTCTGTACATATAAGACGAATTTTCACAAGAGAGAACGCTAATGCTTCTCAGCTGTCAGATGAGTCAGCCAGAGTCAGCCTGGTTTTAAATATATGGAAATGGTTGTAGGTTGTTACAGGCTTTGCTTGCCTCAAACTTCAAGCTTGATCACACAGAATTTGACTTAATCCCATGATTACCTCAAAACTAACCTAATTAATCTAGTTATTCCAAAGAAGACATTGCTCACATCACCTCATGTCTTCTCTCTGACTTCTGAAAAGAAACTCTTCAGAACATATTTTTATTTATATCCACAGTATTTGTTGCGCTTCTTGTTGCCAATATCCATCTCTTGCTTCACAAATTATTCAGCGATGCTTATCACTCTTCGGATATGAAATGAATTCATTTTAAGGTTATTGCTGCTATCCAAGCTGCTATTTTTAACAACCCTCATTTTCAACCTTCTTCTTGTGGAAAAGCAGCAATGTTAAATCTTTTAAAGACCTTTTTGTGGTTCACGCTTGCCACTCAGGCAGTTTTACGCATTTTCTTTCCTTATCATCGGTCTAATCCTGGAATAGCTGGTTTAAAAATCAAATCAGCAAGGATTTATTTTCCAGTTACACAACATTATGTTGTTCTCTGAAACTGCTGTTCAAAAATTTAGGGTCAGTGAGATTTTGTTTAATGTTTTTGTCAGTCATTTTGTGAAATAATAATACAATTTAAAATAACAGTTTTATAACAGAATGTAATGAATTCTTCTGATGGCAAAGCCGAATTTCCAGCAGACATTTCTCCAGTTTTGCTGATATACAACCAGTAATCAAATTATTATTAAGCATTTATTTCAATAAGCCACTGGACTGACTTAAAAGTCAAAAGCAGCTCATTTTACATTTTAAAGCACAACCGCAGTGATAAATATAAGGTGAAATGGCATATAATAGCAAGTAAAAGCCTTAATGACCATAATGTAACAGGATCCAACCTCAGAATCACTGCAGTATGTGGGTTTTGTAAGTGGATATGTGAATAAAACCTTGCAATACTGAAAAAATATTTGAATATATTTTTAATGTTATTAGATCTTATCTATCCACCTTATTCTTTAACGTGGAAGTAAGCCTTTGAACAAGACTTACAGTTCATTAGCCGCTGTAGGGAAATAACAAGAAAAATAAAATCATGAAGTAAATAGTAAAACTGTTTGCACTACAAAGTGTGTTCCTAATTAAGATAATACATTAAAAGTAATATGGTAAGACACACCAATTTGCAATATCAAGCAACAAAAGTTGTTTTGTACAGCTAAAAATAGCTGGACACGGATAAGACTGGAAGCCAGACACATTACATTTACATTTACTGTATAATATTAATATATTCTAATAATATTAATAATATATTTATATATTAAAAAAAAATAAATGTAAACCAAAACCTTTAAAAACCAAAACAACTTGGAGAATTAACTATTTTTGAATGTATTAAAAGTGAAAATACCATAATGTTTTTGCATATATTTAGAAAACATGCTTAGTTCACGTATTTATTTCTCTGATAACAACACAACAGCTAGTTAAGTTACTTTGAAATGTACATTCAGTGTCGGATTGTCTGTTTTTGGTTTTCTATCTGTTCACCCAATAGTATTTCAACACTCTGGGTTGCCAGTTAGTGGAAAACACAGCATACTGCAGCCATGAAAGGCAGCAAACAAACTGATCACAGTTTCTACCAGACCTAAAAAGCCTCAGCATCCATCTACAAACCTCTATGAATAGCGATATGAAAAAGCAAAATTAAGCAACTTATCAGCTTAGAATGTGTAAGGTTTGTCATCTTCCATTATCAATTGCACTTGTTTCTGTTGTATGTCCCCAATCTGGCAACCCATGGGAGAAACAAGGTTCTCAGGTATTTTCACTTTAGACTGCAGTACCTTTTTCAACCACTAGCTGTCAATATTAACTTTAAAAGATTTGTTCACTTCCAAAATAAAATAAAAAATTAGGATAATTTATGTTTTTTGAGGAAAACATTTCAAGAATTTTCTCCAACGTGTCCACAAGTTTAAACTTTTCAAAATTCTGTTTAAATACAGCTTCAAATGGCTCTAAGCAATCTCATCCGAGGAATAAGGGTCTTATCTAATGAAACGATCTGTCATTTTCTTAAATAAATTATTATTTATACACTTTTTATCCACAAATGGTCGTCTTGTCTAGTTCTGCAATGTGCATGTGTATATAATTTCTCCATCAAACAACACAACAGCAAGTTAAAGGTTGTATCAGCGATTTCTAGCCTGAAACATAAAGTGTCAAATTCAGCTGACCTTTCTTCACAAAATGCTCGCTGCCTGCCCCATAAATTGTCTGTGAAAAAAACGCGTCTCTCTGGTCAGCCTAGGGTCCGAGATATGCCAAAAAAACAATCGGCACTACCAACCTTTCCACGGATAAACAAACAGTGTTCCAACCAATCAGCGTCAGGGGTTTGGTGTTGTGGACTTTCGCTCCGCCTCCCTCACATTCCTGCACCAGTAGGAAAGTCCACAACACCAAACCCCTGACGCTGATTGGTTGGAACGCATGAGCATCGCAAAGCTAGCATTTGTGTTTAAAAAGTGTATAAATATTGAAAATGATCGATCGTTTTGCTAGATAAGACCAATATTCTTCGGCTGGGATAGTTTAGAGCCCTTTAAAGCTGCATTTAAACTGCATTTTAGAAGTTCAAACTCACAGGCACCGTTGAAGTCCACTATATGGAGAAAATTCCTGAAATGTTTTTTTATGAAAACGACTGAAGAAAGAAAGACATTAACATCTTGGATGACAAGGGGGTGAGTAAATTATCTGTACATTTTTGTTTTGGAAGTGAACTAATCCTTTAACAAATACATGAAGGAAACGTTTCATTAGCACCTTGCATCAAGTAATACAAGTGTACTTTGTGAGCAGAGTGACACGTGTTGCCCAGCCCCATTTCCCAGAAAACATAATGAAGTACTAGAAATGCTCAGACAAACAGAGCAGTGTTTTGATAGCACCACAGAGCTGCAGTCTCTTCACTTTTTGATTAAATAAACCCGCGCACGGCTTTCCGCTATTAAGCTGGGATACGAGAAAGTATCGAAAAATGACACACATCACCTTGCTGGCAGATACTTTAGCACTTGAATCACTTGGAGTGTGTCACAAGAGTGCTCCTGAATGTTTCTTATTCTCCAAACATTTTCCCCCAGGGAGACCTGGGTACTGTTTGACAACTACTGGTACGTGAGGTGATACACGTCAAGCTTTCTGACTTGAATAATTATGTTTACAGCAAGTTTTGAAAGCTGATTTTCTGTTCAGAATAACAAATCTGAGAGAAAAGACAATCATTCTGCTACTCCCTGCAATGACTGGCAGATAAACACAGCTGCATGCATCTACATTTTGGAAAGCATCTTTTATCTAACACAGCTGCACAACAAAGATAAAACGTGCTACAACTTGAAAATGTATGACAATTTCTCTTTGACGTTGCATTAGCCACCCAATTTATGTTTGTAAAGTGCAAAACAATTCAGTTTTATTGATTTATTTTTTGTAGTAGCAAGTAAAATATGTAGCGAGTAAATCCGCATGTTAAAAAAGTCATTTTCATTTCATGTGGACTTTGAAGAAAAGTCCAGAATATGACAACTGCGGAGATGTGTTTTTAAAATTTTATAACATCTATTCAGCTGAACATTTAAGAGAAATGTAGTGTTTAGGAATGACATTTGGTGTTTCAGACAAATAGTCGAAGTGAAATTGCTAAGTTGTTTACTTACTAAGGATTTGAAGAGTGTTTCCTAGCAAACGGATTCTGTAAAAGCTTTTACATTTAGAAAGTGAAAGAAAGTCTTTTATACTTTCACAGTATAAAGGTCGGCAAATGACAAAATGGTTTGCATTAGCTTAAAGGGTCAACCCAAAATTGTCAAGTGTCCTGTCAAGATCAGGGAGTATATTCCAGCCCTAGTGAAAAATAAATATACTAAAATGTATTTAAAATACATTTATTTCAAGCTAAATATACTACAAATACATGTACACTTAATAAAAATACCATGCAATTGTACTTTTAGTATACTAATTGTGCTAAAGTGGAACTATTGCAAGTATATTTTAGGTACATTTAGGTTGCATTTAAAGACTGATAACATTTAAAGATAATACAGTCCTCATCAATAGTAACGTTAAAAACATATTTTAAGCCAAATATTAAGAAATGTACATTGTGCACAAGTAGTACTTTAAATAAAGTTTAAATAAAGTTTGATTACAATTTTTACATCAGTAAGTCTCGAGTAATTATGTTAACAGACTTTACCTGTACTTAGTATAAAATAAATGCATTTTGAAATCTATAACTTTTTTTACTAGGGTGGACAAAGCTATCTGTTTGCATTCAAGAACATGTCAATGGAAGTTGCTTGGCTGGGGCATGACCTCAGATTAAAGCAGTTCGAAATTTTGCTCATGTGGAGGTAATTAAAAATAATTGCATTGAGTAAAAAAGAACTGGGGACTGTTTAAACACAATAATATAATCAAATATTATTAATTTAACATATATGCTTACAAATTTAGTCAGAATACACAGTTCATTTTGAATGACTGTCAATGCAGAAAGATGCTGTCATACCTTCACTCCTTGGTCAACATCATTAGACTGAGGAACATGTGTCAGGTCGTCCTGTAGTGGGCAGCAAAACTCTTTTCAACACCATCTTAGGCGGATGCCATGCCCATGGTCTAAAATGAATTGCATAAGAGAAGCACATTAAAATCATGGACATTAATCATGTTGTACTCAGTTTTCATTCTCTATAGGTCTTGCTCTCCATTTGCTGTATAATTTCTATATAAGTAATATATATTGTATAATTTCTACAATTTGTGTGTGTGTGTTTGTGTTAGTGACAGCTCCATTGATAAAGAGACCACCAAAATCTGAAAGTTCTGTCGTCATGTGTTCACCCTCATGTTATTTCACATTAAATATTTTTAATAAGAGATATATAAATCTCTAAAGATACATTGTGTCTTTATGTCTGCAATTTTACTTCTCAAGGGCAGTAAATGACAGGGAAAAAAATTTAAATTATTTGGAACTATTCATTAACTTCGCAGCATACTGTAGGCTATTGTTTGCATGTTTCAATGCACAGCATCAGTGTACAACTGGAGGCCATTGAGTCAGCCAGTACCATTAATAAAGCTGGCCCATATGTGTCAAGAATTTGATCTCTTCCAGTAAATTAGTAAAAAGGTGATTTTCTTCAGGTGTCATGTCCCTGAAAAACCCCTACTCGTATTGATATTGACAGTGGCTTGCTCGTATCTACTATTCATCTTTAATTCTTCACAGTTTTCTGTGAGAAAAACCCTGCTTCCTGCCCTAGGGGGTAATTTTTGCATCCAAATCTGTCAAGTGTGTTGGTAAGGAAGTGACGTCACTCGAAGTTGAAGTCTTTATGTTGTTGTTAAGCAGGTGTCTGGGGTTATTTTGAACTGCTAGGGAAATTAATTTACTGAAACTCACTGGTTTTCTCATCAGCGCGCAGAGGATCATAACAATAAACTATTTCTCTTTCAAATTCATCATATCTGATCATATCTGATGATGTGTTTTGAAGGAGCTTTTGTTATGATTTTGAATCATTCATAACTGAATCATTACATAAATACTATAACAGTACCATGTTTTTTGCACATTGTAGGCTATCCGTGTAAGTATTTAGAGTCATATTATATATCATAAGATAATTTTATACCACTAGAGGATAGTTTTGGTCGATATGATCTATATTATCAGATATTACCATGCTAATTTATTTAATTATTTACTTACTTAGCCGGAGAGTGAACCGACTCCAGGGTAAAGCTAATGTTAATAGGCTTAGATTCATTCATTCAATAGCATATGGATGTCATAAAATATTTTAATACGACTGAATTAGTATTTAACATAATAAAAACATTATAAGTTACTAATTATAATGCTTACAGAAAACGTATAATCAGTGAAGCTGTCTACTCTGTTTGAGGAATCAATCTCTTGTTACGTCTGCACTTTGTTGTTTATGATGACAGATTTCGCCAGAGTTCAGCGATGACTCATCTGAACGCCTCTGATTGGTCGTTGTATTCATAAACTCAACGGAATCGTTTGTGATTGGTTATAACGCGCAACACTGCAAAACGCGAAAAAATAACTATGATGGAACAAAAAAGCCCTTATATTAATTAGATAATAATGCTAGCCTAATAACTTGAAGTTGAAGTCTTTATGTTGTTGTTAAGCAGGTGTCTGGGGTTATTTTGAACTGCTAGGGAAATGAATTTACTGAAACGTTTTTTTTGCACATTATAGCCTATCCTTGGAATCATTTAGTGTCATGATATTATATATCATAAGATCATACCAATAGAGCATAGTGTTGGGCGATATGATCGATATTATCAGATATTATTGTGCAAATCTATTTAATTATTTACTTACTTAGGCGGAGAGTGAACTCCAGGGTAAAGCTAAGCAGCCTAATGTTAGTAGGCTAGGCTATAATCTATTAACTATACGTTATCTTTTTAGTCAATAGCACGTGGATGTCATAAAATATTTTAATATGACTGAATTTGTATTTAACATAATAGAAGCATTGTAAGTTACTAATTATAATGCTTTCATTTCCTCATACAGCAGCTACAAAAAAATGTATATAATCAGTGAAGCTGTCTACACTTTATGAGGAATAAATCTCTTATACTTATGGTGCGTTCCAGGCAGGTTTTTAATGCTGCTATCGTAATTATGGTAAATACCAAAATCCGACATCGAAATTGCACATGAACACCCACTCACGTTGTAATTTCCACTGGAAAGCTCGAAATTTTTTATGATACCCGAGCTGCCGAGATGGAATAAACTTTGACCTTTCAACATGGCGGACAGCAACGAAACTATACTGAATGATAAGCACTGCATGATGTTAAAAGTTCTCTGCTGTTTAGTTGGTTAGTTTGTAGCCCACATAATGCTGTGGCATAAAGGATTTTAATAACGTCGCTATTTAAACGTAGTGTTGTCTTTAAAAATACTGTTAAGAGAAGATGCTAGCTCGTCGTGGCTCGCCTCCAGTAGGGTGCTGTTCGGTACAGTGTTCTGAAGGAGGCAATTTTCTCATGTTATTTTATTTGGTCTGTTTTACCAAAGTAGCGTGTGAGGACAAATTCCGAGTCCGCCATGTTTCTCTTCACTACGACAACAAAAGCACCTGAACACGACACACTGGTAATTTCCACTTCAAAAGTGGAAAGCATCATCTTTCCCATATCACATGAAGGCAGCATAATCTCGTAAATCACGACTTCAAATCACGACTCACGACTTTGTAGCGTTCCAGGCAAGTTACCCCAAACTGCCTGAGTGCATGTATTATTATTACATTATTATTAATTTGTTTGCAACGTTATATTGTCCTAAAGTCTATTTTTTCGGTGCTGACATAGTGGTTTCGCGGGTTATGTCACGTCAGAACTCGGAACTGGGAGTACATCGAAAAACACGAGTAAGGGGTTGCCTGGAACGTGACATTACATCTGCACTTTGTTGTTTATGATGACAGAAGTCGCGAGATAGTTCAGCGATGACTCATCCAAACGCCTCTGATTGGCCGCTGCATTCATAAACTCAACGGAATCGTTTGTGATTG
>NC_133370.1:42095982-42098482 GCF_049309525.1 Garra rufa
AAAATGTATTGATAATTGACATTGTGACTTGATTATTTTTTGAAAATTAAAATAGCAATAGACTTACATGCTTGTTTTTATAAATGTGTTGTTGTTTGTTTTTTGTGGGGTGTAATAAAAAAATGGCCAAAAAAAAATGTATAGTTGGTGTAACTACAGTATCTGAGAGCAGTCCGAAATCAGAAAAAGTTTATATATATATATATATATGTATTTTTTTTATTGGGGGACTTTTATAAAGTGGTTTGTTATAATAATATAATATAATATAATATAATATAATATAATATAATATAATATAATATAATATAATATAATATAATATAATATAATATAATATAATATAATAATATAATATAATATATTTATTTGTTTGTGTGTGAATTTATTAATTCATGTATTTATTTAAAAGACATTTGTTTTTAAATATTAAAAAATTGAAGTAAAAAAGTCAGAGAGGACCCCTAGATGTTGATTTTATTTATTTCTGTTTGTTTGTTTGTTTGTTTGTTTGTTTGTTTGTTTTTCTGTTTGCTTGTTTAATTATTGTGATATATATTTAAAATAAATGTTTTGTTTTTAAATATTAAAAATAAAAGTGAAAAAGTCACAGAGGAGACCCTGTAGACCTTCATTTTATTTATTTGTTTGTTTGTTTAATTATTTAAATATTTATTAAAAATAAATTAGTTTTGTTTTTCAATATTAAAATTAAAAATGAAAAAGTCACAGAGAAGACCCTGTAGACCTTCCTTTTATTTGTTTGTTTATTTAATTATTTAAATATTTATTTAATATAAATTTTTTTTATTTATATTAAAAATAAAAGTGAAAAAGTCACAGAGAAACCCTGTAGACCTTCATTTTATTTATTTGTTTGTTTATTCATATAAATATTCATTTAAAATAAATCATTTTTGTTTTTAAATATTAAAAATGAAAGTAAAAAGTCACAGAGAAGACAGCTGTAGACCTTTATTTGTTTGTTTATTTAGTTTGTTTTGATATTTCTAAATAATTTATATATAAACAAAAAATGTGTTTGTTTAATTAATTATTTAAATATTTATTTGAAATAAATAATTTGTTTTTAAATATTACAAAATAAAAGTAAAAAGTTACAGACAAGACACCTGTAGTAATTTTATTTATGTATTTATTTTGTTTGTTTGTTTGTTTTGGTATTTCTAAACAATAAAAACAGACCTTCGTTTTATTTGTTTGATTGTTTAATTGTTTAAATATTTATTTGAAATCAGTTTTGTTTTTAAATATTACAAAATAAAGTAAAAACGTCACAGAGAAGACCCCTGAAGACCTTCAATTTATTTATTTATGTTGTTTGTTTGGTTGGTTTGATGTTGCTAAACAATAAAAAAATGATTTTTCTTGTTTTTCATGATCATGCCATATATATATATACATATACTTGTCATTTTAGTAACTAAATTAAATATTTGTTGAAGATTACTTGGATGAATGCATGAATCCAATGCTTTTTTTTAGGAATAGGAAAATGATTTAGATTATTTTCCAACATCCATATTTCTTATTTTCATTTACATAAGCCATAAATAATAATTCTTGCGATGATTAAGTCTGATGATTAGTTGGAAACCCTAGTCCTTACAGGGTCCTCCTTCTGAGTAATTCAGAACCCTCTGACCACACACTGACAGCCCACCATCCTGTTGTCGCTTAGAAGGAAGTAGGACGTTGAGTAAAACTTGACTATTGCATATTGCCTGAAAATAAATGTAAAAAATATGTAAACTTTGCTTGCAGATGGATGTCCTACAGCAAGAAAACCCAGGCAGAGAGACATTACAGTAAACGTTGGGTAGTTTCCCTGACAGGAAGTCATCTTAACAGGTATGGGAAATGACCTCTTAACACACA
The DNA here is from genome assembly GCF_049309525.1 of Garra rufa. Lineage (NCBI taxonomy): Eukaryota > Metazoa > Chordata > Actinopteri > Cypriniformes > Cyprinidae > Garra > Garra rufa. The sequence continues at coordinate 42,097,882 of NC_133370.1, forward strand.
AATATGAGCTTGAGTTTTTAGTACTTTACCCTAGTCTGAGGACCTGCTGTATCGAGTGTGTGAGTGTCAACAAGAGGGAAGAGCATGAAGATTTTTGTGTTTCTGTTTCCTCAGTTTAACTTCTCTGCCCCCAAGGAGGAAGCATATTTCAAAATGCTCAGTGAGGACGAGCTGCTCGCCTGCAGAATGAAAGAGACCCACTTGAGGTACAGTTTTTTTTCCCCCAGACTTTTCTCATATTACCACCGAAAGCATTTCGGCGGGGAGAGATATTGTCTTGCATATTCACCCTATGGGGTTTTTGAACATTCTTTCAGCAAGTGCATTGAAATTTAGTTTGGGTAGTTTTCTCTTCGTTGTGTGACTTCCTTTATTTCTGGAGCTCATCGTTGTGACCAAACACGAATCTGTTTGTCTTTCATCTTTGTAATGTTCCACCTCTGGGATGTAGTAAAGCAACCTTTTATTCGCTTCAATGAAAAAAAAGCCAAGAGAACAAATCGTCTCGCACCAAAGAATGTAGATCAGTATAAAATACACCTGCTGTTGTTTCTGCTTAACGTTAGACCTATGTGCCTTGTTTTGTGAATATAACTTGCAA
>NC_133370.1:42103482-42128080 GCF_049309525.1 Garra rufa
GCATTCAGTGCTGTCAAAAAATTCACTGCAATTATATTATATGCAAATATTTATAATGTACATCTATATAGAAATACACACACATACAGTATATATTTTAAAAATATTGGCATGTATTTAAATGTATATATTTATATTATACATTTACACATATAATTTATATTATTTATAAATATACATATATACATTTTTTCGTAAATATATACATGCATGTGTGTGTACTTATATATACATGACAAATATACACAGTACAGATGCATATATTATGTAAAAAATACTTTTATTTTGGATGCAATTCTGATTATTTTGATTTACAGCACTAATTGTATTATCACAGCAATGTGACAATAATTTTAAGATTTTTCTGAAGAACCATATGCAACACCAATAATTCAATACGTGACTGAACATTTTGGGTGATCTGACACAATTTAACAGTAAAAATTTTGGATGTGATTAATCGTTTGAAAGCACTTATTGTATCACGGTAATGTGACAATTATTCTAAGGTTTTTCTGAAGAACCATAACACCAATAATTCAATATGTGACTGAATATTTTTGGTGATCTGTCATAATTTTACAGAAAAAAAACAGCACATGAAATGACATTACTCTAATTGACTTAATCCATGATGTTATGATGTTATCACAAATTTGTAAAATTAGGGCATTTTTGCCTATGTTTTATGCTCTTTAGCCAGTAGGTTCCAAATAAAACAACTGCAGGATGAATTTGAGTGAGAAAGATCTAGTCAGGCATAAACCTATAATTGAAATCTGCACAATTTAAGGAACTGATAATGAAATTAACCATTTAGGCTATTCATTTCTAAAGCTATAAGCAAAAAAATGTTAACTTTGGGCTGTTGCACTGTTTCAAGTAGTTTTTGGGGTAATGCATTACAAGTAATGTGAGTTATGTAATCAGATTACTTTTTTAAAAACTAGTAAAGTAACGCATTACTTTTAAATGTACAAGAAAATAGAGTTACATCTTCATATACGTAATGCAATGTTGAGAGTAAGAGCTTTCTAGAGCTGCACTTGCCTAAAAGTGTTTCTGGTCGACTAGTAGACATTAATTTTAAGCGATTAGTTGACTAATTGCACATTTATTCAAAAACAATTTAAATCATAATAATGAGCGATATTGTAATCATATGGATTACATTTTCTGAGAATATTTGTTTTTTATTTGCATTGGTTCATTTGAAAGTAGATATTTTGCTCTCTATATATATTTTCATGTCTGTAAGGAGTTTCAGTTAATTTTTCTAACACACTCAAGTTTAGAGACCAAGATGGCAGAAAGCGCATCCTGTTTGCTTTCATTATTTTACAAAACGTTTTGTTGTTATTGTGAGTGCACAAAAATAAATGTAGATTTTTTTACAGATTCAAAAGATGTATTATTCTTATCTATATGACAAAAAATGACGGAGTATTTTAAGGGCAAGTTATCGCACTGGCGCCTCCATCTGTCATACGGTGAGCTCGCTACTATTCAGCGTTCACATTAGATTAAGCAGCTGTGTGAAGTTGCTAATACTTAGATATTTCAGATGATAAGCTAAATTTGAGGTTGATTAATGATAGGTGAGCATTTGGATGTCCTGCCTGAAGTACTATATTACCACATAGACGATCAGTTAACGATACCGTCTCTCACGGACTGTTTAACTTCACCACTTCCTGTTTTTTATTTTATTTTTTTTATTTTTTTTGACTAAGCGACTAAAAATATTTTGTTTGCCCAAGCCTCTTCTCACCAACTAACAGTTAGTTGATTATTAGAGGGCAGTCCTATTCATTTCACTTTTGGTGTGAAAGAGTTTTTACAGTTTCCAAAAATATTACTTTTTTGTTGTTGTTGTTATTAAAAATAAACAAGCAAAAGTAACATAATGCATTACTTTTCTTAAAAAGTAACTAAGTTACTTTTTTAATGGAGTACCACAATTATATTTCGAATTTTAATTTTTGAGTGAACTAATTTACGCCACTACAACCTATTTATCAGACCCCACAACAAATAAACACATGCTATTTTGGAAAGCACCTTATTTCTGGTGACAAACAATGCTACGTTCACATTAAAAACAAACACGGCTCTGTTAAACGTTGTCTGTGGTGTAGTGCAAAGCTGCATCACCTTCAGAGACCTGCCATTGTGTTTGTGCAGAGGCCATTGTCGTCCCCCAGCCACATGACTGGGGGCAGATATGTGACCGTGTGGTTTTCCTGCTATTGGCTGCAAACTCCCCCTCAGCCACCCACGCAGCTGAGAAAATAGACTCTGAAAAACTGAGAAGTGAAAATGAGGCAGTGGGACCACTCGCTCTAATCTGACCAAAGTAAAAATGAATAAAGCAACTGAAAATGAAGGGTAGCACTGCTGAAAGTCAACTTTATCTTATCGCTGCTGATAAAGAAAATGCTTAATTGTACACTTGTACAAGCAGTGCATGCATAAAAACTGCAGAATTGCTATTCAACAGACAGTATGTGTTAGTCTGATGTAATACTTTTGGAGAAATGCTTTTTAAGAAGTAGCAACTGTGGCCTGGACAGAGGGACAAATGAAACACACAAACAAATGAGACTACCAATGGAAATGCTTTCATTTTGTTCTAATTTTCGTAATGCAATTTTTGCCACATATATGTGTGAGTGCAAAGTGTAAACTAAAAATGTACGTGGATTTCAGAATGTCAGAATGTTCAGAATTTTGTTTTGCCAGTATAGGTCAATGACGTGACACTCATTTGTTTGTGTGGATCTATTAATTTATTCACAAATATTAAAATGCAATTCATGCATACAAAGACTTGGAGGTTATCCAAGTCAGAAATGTCAGGGTGATACAACTAAAGAAAAAGTCTCTTTAGTCTTTTAAAAGTGTTTTGAAATAGCACATACTCAGAATAAATTACATAATGAATTAATAATTTGTGATATTTGTGAAAAATAATTTTATTTTAAAAAATACTCTAGTAGTCAAAAGTTTTTGAACAGTAAGATTTTAATGTTTTTTAAAGAATTATCTTCTGCTCACCAAGCCTGCATTGATTTTATCCAAAATACAGCAAAAGCAGTAATATCTTAAAATATTTTTACTATTTAAAAATAACTGCTTTCTATTTAAATACATTTCAAAATGTCATTTATTCCTGTGATCAAAGCTAAATTTTCAGCATCATTACTCCAGTCTTTAGTGTCACATGATATTATCGATATTTAAAACAGTTGAGTAAATTTTTTTTCAGGATTTTCTAATGAATAGAAAGAACCAAAGATCAGCATTTATCTAAAATAAAAACGTTTGTAACATTATACACTATATCATTCAGTATATCTTTTTATTTGGCAAGGAGGCTTTAAATTGATCAGAAGTGATGATAAAGACATTTGTAATGTTACAAAAGATTTCTTTGAGATCTGAAGAAATTCTACTCTTATGTTTTCAACATAATAATAATAAATGTTTTTTGAAGGATCATGTGACTGGAGTAATGATGCTACAAATTCAAGTTTGAATTCAATAAATGTTAATAAATTGAATTTAATGAATTCAATCGATAATAATAATAACTCATATTAATATAAAATAGTTTAAACATTTTAAATAGTAAAAATAATTCATGTTGTTACTGTTTACTGTATTTCAAATATATCAAATGCAGCAGAAGAGACTTCTTTAAAAAACATTAAAATCTTACTGTTCAAAAACTTTTGACTGGTAATGTATTTTTCACAAATATCGCAAATTATTAATTCATAATATCTTTTTTTTTTTTGGAGCGTGTGCTATTTTAAGACACTTTTAAAAGACTTACTGTTCAAACACTTTTGACTGGTAGTGTTTATTACTTTATTATTATTATTACTATTATTAAAAATAATGATTAAGATAATGTCATTACTTTTAACTTGATGGTTACACCACATCTCAGTTGAAACTAAAATTTAAAAAGATTTTGTTTTCATTTTTGTGAACAGAGAATCATGTGCTTTTATAGACAGCATTTTGGTTGCATGTGACCATTTGTACAAATGAGTTCAGATATCACAAATTTGCTTACATTTGATTAGTGACCTAGAAAAAAATGCTGAACAGTCAGTACGTTTCTTCTTCATTTTACATTACATCTTTTGTTTTAAAAGTTTTCAAAATACTAAAACTTTATTCCCAGATTTCCAGGATTTCTGTCTGGTTTCTTTTACAGTGGATGTATTTTTCTCTTGGAAAATAGACTGAAAGACAAACTACTGAGAATCTCCTGCTCATAAGATTTTTCTAAAGCAGAAGAAAACACAGATCAGTGATATGGCGAAATCATAATTTGCCCACAAAAATTAACTTACGACATAATTTTGACTTGCGTAACTTTAAGCATCTTGTCTTTCATCATGCACAATTCCTGAAAATTTAATTTTCGTGTTCTCACGTTTTACGTTTTGCTCTTTTCCCCTTAGATCAACATCGACCACTCGACCAAATCCACCATTGAGAAAAACATCCTTAAGCCCACTAGGTCCTGCTTTGATGTAGCACAAAATAAAATCTACAGCTTAATGAAAAGAGACTGCTACCCACGATTCCTCACCTCCGACATCTACTTGAACCTGACCAAGAGGGCAGGCCCACCCACTATGACCAGGAGAAGATCCCGCTCCTTCGTTTTTAATGAACGTCCTGAAGGCACAGCAGCCTGGTTGTAGATTTGTACTGTAATGCTAGAATGTTTTGTTGTATAATGTCAATAGCACTTGATCATGTGACACCTCTTAGCTATTTATTAACATTAGATCCTGTGGGCTGGTATTTAAATACTAATCATTCTGTTATGATTGTCAAACGTTCGGTTCTGCTTGAAGGATTTCATGCCAAGCTTAATTTAATATACGTGTTTAGAATGGCTAAACATTGTAAATATCTGTTTAATGATGAATGTCTGTGTAATAAACTGTACATAAATGTCTTTTAAAATTATCCTAGAGCTAATTGTAACAATGGCCACTGTTGTGTAAATCTCTAAGACATTAAAAAGAGCAGAAACTTTGAAGAATTTAAAATTAAAACCAAATTTGTAAGGAAAACGAGGGATGGAATTCTATGAAAATCTATATTTATGATGGAGTTTGATCTTGTAGCCACTACACTGATCCCATATTTTTGTAGTCCGACATCTAAGTTAGCACCACCCTGGTTCCCTCCACAAAACCCCAACAGGATTTTTCCATTGGCTTTTGGATTATTTCAGAAAATAAGCCAAAAAAAAAGTTTACAATTTGTACACCTTTTGGTTATAATGATCTTTTAAAATAAACACAACTTTAAAGGAGCCCTATTATGCCCTTTTACGAAGTCTTGATTTGGTTTTTGTGGTGTACTATAGGTTTAGCACTATGACGAAGACAGTTTATGAGAATAACAACATACAGTTGAAGTCAAAAGTTTACATACACCTTGCAGAATCTGCAAAAAGTTCATTATTTTACCAAAATAAGAGGGATCATACAAAATGCTGACCTGAATAAGATATTTCACATAAAAGGTGTTAACTTATAGTCCACAAGAGAAATAGTACTTGAATTTTGATAGTGAATTGATAGTGATAGTTGTTCATGAGTCTCTTGTTTGTCCTGAACGGTTAAACTGCCCACTGTTGTTCAGAAAAGTCCTTCAGGTCCCACAAATTATTTGTTTTTTCAGCATTTTTGTGTATTTAAACCCTTTCCAACAATGACTGTATGATATTGAGATCCATCTTTTCACACCGAGGACAACTGAGGGACTCATATGCATTATGCAACTGTTACAAAAGTTTCAAATGTTCACTGATGCTTCAGAAGGAAACACAATGCATTAAGAGCTGGGGGTGAAAACTTTTGAAGTATCTTCTGTAGCTTCTGAAGGCCAGTACTTAATAAAAAAAAAAATATGATATTTAAGCAAAATAAGAAAAATGTAGGCTACACATCTTCATTTTGTTCAAAAGTTTTGAAACCCATGCTCCTAATGTTTTTTCCTTCTGACGCATCAGTAACTATTTGAACCTTCTGTAATATAGTTGCATATGAGTCCCTTTAGTTGTCCTCAGTGTAAAAAATGGATCTCAAAATCATACGACCATTGTTGGAAAAGGTTCAAATACACAAAAATGCTGAAAAAAAAAAAAAAAAAAATTGTGGGACCTGTTCAGGACAAACAATGGACTCATGAACAACTATCACTAAACAGCAAAAAAAAAAAACATACCTGTGGATTATTCAGGTAACAAGAATATGTAAACTTTTAAACTGAGTAATTTTTATAAATTCAGCTATTAATTTCTCTTGTGGACTATATTGTAACGGGCAGTAAAGAGCAACACAAAAGGGTAACGGTTAAACAAGCCCCGGAGGGTGGATTTATTAACAAAATGAAGCAGAAATAAACAATAGCGATCCCACTTCCGGGTTATAGCGGCACTTCCGTGACGGACGACAAAGTGGAAGTCTTGAAGGGCCAGTAACCATCGGGTCACCCTGGCATTGGTGTCCTTGGCGCGGGCCATCCACTGGAGTGGGGCGTGGTCCGTGACCAAGGTGAACTGTCGGCCCAAGAGATAGTACGGTAGCTCCGTGGTGGCCCACTTGATCGCCAGGGCTTCCTTCTCCACTGCTGCAGTTTCTCTCTGCCTTGGTCAGCTTTCGGCTGATGTAGATGACTGGGTGTTCTTCTCCATCCTGGACTTGAGAGAGGACCGCTCCTAATCCTCCGTCGGAGGAGTCTGTCTGGAGCAGGAAGGGGCAGCTGAAGTCCGGGGCCCTCAGGACGGGCTCGGAAGTGAGAGCCTGCTTGATCCGTCTTCAGCTTCCTGACTCCACTCCAACCGCTCGGGCTGCCCCTTCCTGGTAAGGTCTGACAGGGGGGCGGCTAGAGAGGAGAAGTTAGGGATAAAACACGGGTAATATCCCGCCAACCCCAAGAATGCTCATACCTGGGATTTGCTGGAAGGGCGTGGGGCCTCCTGCATGGCTGCCACCTTCTTTGTCTGGGGCTTGATGAGTCCACGTCCAACTTGGTAGCCCAAGTACTTCGCCTCCATGAAAGCAAGGTGACACTTTCGGGGGTTAGCGGTCAGCCCTGCCTTCCGGAGCTCCGTGAGCACCCTCCGCAGATGTTCCAAGTGATCCTCCCAGCGCTCGGAATAGATGACCACGTCGTCCAGGTAGGCGGCTGCGTAGGGTTGATGGGGACGGAGCAGGATGTCCATCATTCGCTGGAACGTTGCAGGGGCTCCGTGGAGGCCGAAGGGGAGGGTCCGCTATTGCCAGCGGAGTGGAGAAGGCAGTCTTGGGCTTGGCTTCTTGAGTTAGGGTCACTTGCCAGTACCCCTTCATGAGGTCAAGGGTGGAGATGTACCGGGCCCTCCCCAACCCGAGGCATGGGGTACCCGTCGAACTCAGAGACTTCATTGAGTTTCCGGAAGTCATTGCAGAAGCAGAGGGTGCCATCCCGTTTGGGGACCATCACAATGGGGCTGGACCACGGGCTACGGGAAGGCTTATTTACCCCTAACTTCAGCATTTGGTGGATCTCATCCTCAATAGCCTGCCGACGAGCCTCTGGGACCCAGTAAGGCCGCTGCCGGACGATGACTCCTGGAGGCGTCTTGATGTCGTGTTGGAGGACGTTGGTCTGCCCGGGCAGTGGTGAGAAGACATCGGAGAACTGACCGACCAGGTGTTGTAACTCCGACTTCTGTCCGGGGGCCAGGTTCGGGTCCACATCCACAACTGGTGGCTCAATGACGGCGAGGGCTCCAAGACGTTCCGGGGGTGCAATCCATTTTTTGAGTAAGTTGACGTGGTAGAGTTGTTCTTTGTGTCTTCGGCCGGGCTGGCGGATGCGGTGTTCTCTTACCAGGAGCATCACGCGGTCGATCCGGTCCCTCATTTGCTGCACATGTTACACCACAGTTCTGAGGGGAGCTGGTTGTCGCTCCCGGCCTCCTTGGCGACATCCAAGAGGCCTTGTGGTTGACGGCCAAAGAGGAGCTCAAACGGGGTGAAGCCTGTAGAAGCTTGAGGGACCTCGCGGATGCCGAAGAGCACGTAGGGGGAGCATGAGGTCCCAGTCCCGCCTGTCCTCGGAGGCGACCCGGCGCAACATCTGCTTGAGAGTCTGGTTAAAGCGTTCCACCAGCCCGTCAGTCTGTGGGTGGTAGACACTGGTCTTTAACTGCTTGACTTTGAGGAGGTTAGCTAGGTCTGCCATGAGCCGCGACATGAAGGGGGTGCCCTGGTCTGTCAAAATCTCCGATGGAATGCCCACCCGGCTGAAGAGGAGGAAGAGCTCCCGACCGATGTTCTTCATGGTGGCCTTCCTAAGGGGCACAGCTTCGGGATACTGGGTGGCGTAGTCCACAATCACCGGGATGTGCTCATGGCCACGGGCTGACTTCGGCAGCGGCCTCACTAGGTCCATCCCGATGCGCTCAAAGATCGGGATGCGCACGCCAATGATGGGTAACGGTGTAAGAGGACTGGGGGGAGGTTTAACTGGTGACGTCTTCTGGCAGGTAGGGCAGGCTTGACAAAAGCGGCGAACCTCTTCTCAGCTATGAAAGTCTCAGCTATGGGTGCGGTTTGCCAGCTTATCTAGCTGGCGCCCGATCACCCGCAGCTGGTCCTGAATGAGCGTTGACGAGGCTCTCCAGGTGTTCCTTGTCTGTTTCCAGGGCGACGCTGATGAACAATCGGGATGCTCGTCACAATATGTATATGTATTTTATGTGCAATATCTTACTCATCTCTCTTATTTTGCTAAAATAATTAACATTATGCAGATTCTGCAATGTAAACTTTTTTTACTTCAACTGAAACTACATATTTTTACTCCAAACTTGTGTTTTAGCATTTATAGTGTTTGAAACTAAACATAAACATAAAGGGTAGTATGAATGAAATTCGGACGTACTACATCCACAATGTTACTCTCACGTGTCATCCCGCGTCAGCTGCATCGCTTTACTGCCATACATAAATTCTCTCCGATGGCCTCATGGGATAGTAAAGTGTCTACTGAGTGTGCACTTGAGAATCCTGGTGAAAGAAGTAGGTCATCCTGGTACTTTTTTTCTATACTATGAATTACTTGCCTCACATATTGTTTTTCACATACTATATAAAAGGAAAGTATGCTATTTCGAATGCAGTGCAGTTTTTTTGTGTTTTCTGTGAGCAGGAATTATTTAACTGAGTGACACTGTGACTTCTCAAGCTTTTTTAGCAAGACATGAAATACATACCAATAAGTACATATAACTGCAGTTTCCAACAGAAATTAACACTAGAGGTGGTAAAACAGTGAGCACTTGTAATTGTTTTCGTACACAGTTGTGAACCTCGTGAAAAACATGACTCATGATGAAAGAGCTGAAAGGTGCTAAAAGCAAGCTAAAACGGCATGCTTGCGATTGCGTTTTACATCACATTCGCTTTTGTTCATATTATCAGGTAGGTTTAGGTTTAGTGCAGATGGTACATTATTTTAAAACATCATGGAGCATTATAGCGCCACTCAATGGACATTTCAAGTCAGATCTGCGGTGACACGTACAAAACCAACATCACATAAAACGTACCATATGTACGCTCATCTGTTCCAGAAAAAAAAAAAATACTTTTTAGCACCACTCAGTGAACATTTCAAATCAAATATGTCATGAAACATAGGTGGCAGTACGTATTTCACATCTTGTGAAAAAGTTTCCACAGGTATGTTTTCATCATAAGATCAGGTTGCACAATATCTGGAAGAAATATACTGTAGTACATTTGTTATAGTTCTTGAAGAATGTTTTTTGTTAAAGTTAAAGTTTGTTAAAATGGACATTGAGCTTTGTAACCTTGCAGATCTTTTTATTCTCAAACAGCAACAATTCACAAGGTTGAAACTAAAGCTGAAGAACACTTTAATGAATTCTGAAGCCTAGATATAGTCAGAGGTGAAGAAATAAACAAACCACACCACAGTTTCACGACTTCAACATCTCCACCATTAAGCTTCATCAACTCTTTCAAAAAATATTTTCCCTGTAAATTTGAGTATATGAATAGTTCGCCATGAAGCGTGATTATAAACACAACAAGGCTGTGAAAGGGACTAGGGAGTAGATGGGTTTTCTTGTTTTGCATAATGACTTTTAATGTCCCCGTCAACCTCTGTGGTCCCATTTAGCCACTTATTAGTTTTTTCAATACAAGTAAAAGCTTTTTAAAAATCACAAGTGGATATTACTTATGTCATAGAATAAAACATGAAAATATCTTGAGCTTGAGCTGTGTTAACCACAAGCGTTTAACCAAAAACCCATTTAAAAAACCTATCGACTTCTGGTCAATAAAACAAAAAGTGCTAAAATGCTAACTCATTTCCAGCTTTTGGCCTACAAAAATACATCATCCCTGCAACACAGATAATTGTAGCCAAGAACCGCCCACTTTGACCAACAAACAAAATCAGTTTGGAGCTTGCAGTTGCTTTATGTGCAGACTGTGGCAGGTCCGCAGGTGTGCAGCTCGAGGCTGACACTAGTTGTGCTGTGCAAACATGACTAACAGGTACTCAGTGTTTGCAATTTGTTGAGATTTCATTCCAGTGATGTATGCTTTTTCCCCACAAATCATTTTCTCAGAGATGTCCACATCTACCTCCTGATGTGAATCATTAGAGCTCATGTCAGGCTTCCAGCTGTCTTCAGCGAGACCCACGTCTGATCCGCTGTCATCCTATCAAACCAGACTGCTAGTGTCTCATAGCAGACATCAATTATGCATGCGCAGACAGGCTACTGGAATGCATAATGTCTAACTTTGGGTGCCACCAAGCAGAACGCAGTCAGAGAAGGAATTAAAAATATTTATATCCAACATTTTACTCAATTTCTTTTTGCAGCATGAATCTGCAGAATAACTGTGCTCCATAAACCAAACCATTTGTTTGAATAAGTGCATCATGGTCTCAAGTAAAAGGTGAACGCTAAGGTTAAATATTACAACCCAATTTTATGGGAAAATGTAAGTATTTTATGAGGTGGTGAATTTGTATGAATTCATATGTTACATTTTATATTTAGAATAAAGTATGCACACAGTTAAGATTACAGCTTCATATGTTTCGCTTTCCAGACGTAACAAGCTTGCTAAGTAGCTTAAACAGCACGGAATTGGAATGTAGAATCCTTGTGTACGAATCCCGTGAAAAACATGACTCACAATGAAACAGCTGAAAAATGAGAGATTGAAAAACAAGCTAAAACAGCATGCTTTTGTTCACACTAACGGGTAGATTAAGGTGTAGTTCAGACTGTACCTTATTTTAAAACGTCACAGAGAATTAGAGTTATACTGGCACTCAATGGACAATTTAATTAAGAACTGTGGTGACGCAAACAAAATCAATTTCACAAAAAACCATATGAACGTTCATCTGTTCAGGGGGTAAAAAAAGGGACACTCTTTTAGTGCCACTCAGTGGACATTTACCATTGAATATGTCACGAAGTGTACATAATGCTATTTCGCATCTTGTGAAAAAGTTCCCACAGGTACACTTTTGTCATGAGATCAGGTAGATATTTTTTCCATTGGGAATATTTACCATCTAACACGGATTCAGCCCGAGCCCGAATTTCAGTAGGCGGGAACAACAGTCACAGAGCGGAACCGGCCCAAGTCCGTGGCACGGATTCCAATGGGTCTGGGCCAGATCTGGGCCAGATGATTTTTGCTGTCTGGATACTGTGAGCTCTGAGGTTGTTAATCGGTGGTATATGCTTTTGTTGAAGCCATCAGTTTATTATTTAACTTATGTTTAATAATCATGTTTAACCGTGGAATCCCTGGATTTACAAACAAAAAAAAACTACATTACCCATGATGCTCTAAAAAATTCCACCAATCAGGACTGAACTCTGCTTACTCCCAAATATTTGAATATGTGTGCAGATTAAAAATTATCTAAAAATTATTGTTTCTATATATTCAATTAACAAAAATGGATAGTTTTATATTTCTCCATTGTTTTTTATTTTATTTATTTTTTTATTATGTCATTTGCAATGCTTCATAGGATTGTAGTTTTTCTCTCACTAAAGCGTAGGGCTGTCCTCGACTGGTCATTAATTTTAAGCAAAAGTCGACTAGTAGTCATGCGTTTATTAATAAACCATTTAAATCATAATAATGAGCTTTTACTTGCTTTCTGTCACGTATCTGGTCTATCCTGTCAACATGAACTCTTGCACCTCACTTCATGGACTTCATTCCCCACAAGCCACTGCTCTAATCACTGCATTCACCTGCTCTCACTTTACTGATTACTGCTCACAGCTGCACCTCATCACACTGTCTGCATTTAAGCCACTCACACACACAGCCACCTTGCGAAGTCTTACCGTTCCCTATGGTCGTAATTCCGAGCGTTTTCCCTTGTGTTGGTTTCTCTGTGTATGACTCTGGACTGTGTACCCCGTTGACGATTCCTGCTACCTGCCATTGCGACCATTGCCTGTGTATCGAACTGTTTCCTGGATTTCCTACGTTGTTCCTGTTTTCCTGGTGATTATTCCTGCCTGTTGACTATTCTCAATAAATGCTGCAAATGGATCCGCACGTCTCTGACCCTCCTTGTGACAGAAGACTTCGCCATTACAAGGATCCAGCAGCGAGTATATCCAGTTCCAGCACGAACCCCACTGTACAGATCATGCGTCTCAAGCAGGGTGAGCGGACTATCGAGGATTTTGTTATGGACTTCATTGAATTGGCAAATCTGTCGTCGATGGATGAGACGTGCCTCATGATTTTTTTTCGTGGAGGACTCTCAGAGCCATTGGCTTCCCACATGCCAAATTTTGAACCTGACTGGACTCTGCATTACTACATGGATCTGGCTCTTTTGTTGTGTGGCTCTCCGTTTACGGTGGGTGAGGTAGAGCCACAGCACAAAATGGCTGCCAAGCAAGATGGCTGCCACGCCAGAGTCTGCAAGCAAGATGGCTGCCACGCCAGAGTCTGCAAGCAAGATGGCTGCCAACCCAGAGCCTGTTCACAAGATGGATGCCCTTCTAGAGTCTGTTCACAAGATGGCCTCCCTTCTAGAGTCTGTTCGCAAAATGGCTGCCCTTCCAGAGTCTGCTCTCAAGATGGTCACCCTTCCAGAGCCATTGCACAAGATGGCTGCCCTTCCAGAATCTCCGCTGGTTCCGCCCGGCCTTCCAGAGCCTCCGCTGGTCCCGCCCGGCCTTCCAGAGCCTCCGCTGGTTCCGCCCAGCCTTCCAGAGCCTCCGCTGGTTCCATCCAGTCGTCCTGAGATTCCTGTCTGCCCGGTTCTGGTCACGGAGCTCATGCATGGACTGTTCCCACCCACCCTCCCTGCTGCTCCAGTCCCGCCACCTCTGTCTCCTGACAGTCCCTCTGCTCACCCACATCCCACCTTCGGTGCAGAGGACTTGCCGTGGGACTGCCAGTCTCCATCGGTGTCCAGACTGAAGGATCCCTCACCATCACCTCCAGTCTCAGAGTCCTGGACTCCACCTCGGCCCTCTGACCCTGCGGCTCCACCCCGGCTCTGTGCTCCCTTGTCTCCGTTGTCGGCCGTCGGCCCACCAGCTCCTCCGGGCTCCATCGTCTCTCCGGCTCCGCCCCGGTCAGTCGTCGCCCCACCTTCGCCTCTGGACTCTACTCCTCCAGGCTGCGCCTCGTCACTCCGTCCTGCCAGCTCTGTGGACCTCCTCCCTCCCGTGGGCACAGCCTCGATCCTCTGTCACTCCGGCTCCGCTGCGTACCTCCGGACCTCCTTCTCCGCCGGGGTCGCCAGAGCCTTGGGTTCCGAATGTGTATGAATGTTTCATATGGATTACATACTGAAAATATCTGTTTTCTATTTGAATTGGTTTATTTAAAAGTAGACATTTCACTCTCTATAGATATATTTTTCATGTCTGTAAGGCAAGTATGCACAGTTTCAAAGTTTCGAGACTGAAATGGCAGAAAGCGCATCCTGTTTGCTTTAATTATTTTACAAAAGCACAATGTTTCGATGTTATTGTGAGTGCACACAAATAACGGTAGCATTTGAGGGCCATTGATTGATAGGTGACTGTTTGGATGTCCTGCCTGATGTACTGTATTATCACATAGATGAGCCGTTAACCATCTGTGGGTCACAGACTGCGTGACTTCACCACTTCCTGTAGATTTTTTTTTTTTTTTTTTTTTTTGGTGACTAAGCAACTAATAAAATTTTGGTCTACCAACCCTCTTCTCATCGACTAACATTTGGTTGACTATTAGGGGGCAGCCCTACTAAAGCTATTCACAGTCTTGCACCTTTATCTTTTTACTTACTTTTAGATTAAATGGTTTATGGTTTATTACACTTTAAAGGATAACTATTGCCAAAATGCAACCTGGGCTGTTTTTTTTTTTTTTTTTACTGTAAACGAGACAAACTTATATTCAATTCAATTCAAGTTTATTTGTATCTAAAAGCATAATTACGACCCGTTTTTGAGATTGACCGTGATTTCGTTTTGTTGTCAATGGCCGGTGAATGGGAGTACTAAGGGCATAACTTTGAGCGCATCAAAATCAATATTTTTACAACACTAAGAAGGCTCGACACACCATGAAACTTTGCTCGAAGTTTCGCCTGGGTCTCTACACATGAACTCCAGCATTGAGAACATTGTTTGTGTACAAAGAGTTTACTAAAAAGAAAGTTTTTGAACAACTTACTTTCACTGTTTGAGTTTCCGCTCGCGGCCGTCTTGTCAGTCAAGAGGTGTCGATCTCCGAATGCGAGGATGGATAGCTCCTAAAGCATATTTCCATATAAATGCACGGCTAATTCGTTATTTTGTCGCAAGTGAAAAACAATATTAACCTTCCAGTTGTAAAAAGAGCCTCATATAAACCTAATATTTTGTCCTATGGAGTCCATTCATTCGCATTCGAAGATCGACACTTCTTCATCAAAATGTGCAATTTATTAGTGTTATACTTTGTTCTCAAATTCTTGATGTTAACAACAAAAAGCATTGTGTGATTACACATAATCCTTTCGGGTTTACAATCTGTCATCAAAATTCTAAATTTAATTATTCCAGCTGGTGTGAGAAAAGCTATAAATGATCCGCCACCTGCAGGATCCTCACATGCAATAAAGCCTACTAGCCGGCCTTCTTTATGTTTACAGACATGAAGTAATGACACAACATCATGCTCATATTTCTTGTGAATTCCTACCAGTACCACTTGAACTAGAAAACAATATTATAAACTAACCGTTGTGAATCAGGCTGAGGTAAGGAGATAGTTTTGAACACTGGCTGGTTATGTACTTACTCAAAAATTGATTGGGATCATTTTTAACCAAAAAAAGTTGGAAAAAATGTTTCTAGAACCAGTGCCGTTGAAAAAGTGGGCGGCACTAATGCACTCTATTAACAGCATGTATAGCCATGGCCTAATGGTGAGGGAGGGAGTGGGCTTGTGACTGGGATTGTGACTGAACAGTGCTCTTTCCACCTTCAATACCATGACTGAAGTGCCCTTGAGCAAGGCACTGAACCCCCAGTTGCTCCCCGGGCGCTGGAGCAATGGCTGCCCACTTCTCCGGTGTGTGTTCACAGTGTGTGTGTGTGTGTGTATGTGTGTGTTTGTTCACTTCTCACTGCTGTGTGTGTGCACTTGGATGGGTTAAATGCAGAGGGCCAATTTCGAGTATGGGTCACCATACTTGACAATACGTCACGACTTTCACTTCAATAAGCACATTTAACAGGTAATAACCCTGTAAATAAAGTGTTAGCTTTTCTACTTATTCACTTCACTTATCTAGGCATGTAAATTTCCCGCATTAGAAGATCAAGGATGCAGTTCATAAATCTTTAAAGTAACACTTAAAGAAGCCTTTAAGTGTTATCAATCTTAAAGTTAATCAGAGTAACACCATCAAACCATAATGATCATAATTAGCTCTAAAATTGAGCATCTTGGTAGAACGATTATTTTAATAGCTATTAAAGTGAAAAAACTGAGGTTTCATGAATCATAAATGGATGTTGACTAATGAACTGTTTCATGAGCTGTGTGAGACCGGGCGGAAATGTGTCATCATTACAAACACAGAAGACTGATTATAGCTCCGACTGTATACAGAAGATGTCTTATACCGTAAGGTAACCGAAATGGACGTTTGCTTTATGTGACCATATGGAAACAAAGCATTTTGTGTTATGACTCTTGAGGGAAAATGTAATACAGTCAAGTGTTAGGGTGACATGATCAAATGTGTTGTTGTGTTTAACACCCCACAGTGCTACTTTGAGATACACCAGATGTTTCTGCAAAAGCATTTGACCCTGACGGGAAAGAGAAGCTATTCTTAAAGGGATAGTACACCAATAAAAATAGTCAGTTACCATCCTCGTTCTAAATGTCCCTAGTGAAAAATAAATATACTAAAATTTTAAATACATTTATTTCATGCCACGTATACTACAAAATTTTTTTTTTTACATAATGCACTTAATAAAAATACCCTTCAATTGTACTTTTAGTATACTAAACTGAAATACCTAATGTGTACTAACTGATTTTGTACTTAATGCACTTTAATTGTGTGGAAGTAGTGCTGGGGCCGGTTGCACCAGCTGTGCGTAAATGACAACTTAGCCTAGTTGCGACGTAAATGGACACTAAGTTACAACTTACGCACTACTAAATATTTTTGCGTTGCACCATTAAACTTAGTTTCAACGTAACTCTATGTATAAACTAAATATCTACGGAAGCGTCTGGTCAGGAATAACGGTTGGAATAAAATATTAGACTGAGTGAACTGCATCAATATGCTCTTTTTTTTAACCGACAACCTTCAATCCTTTAGGCATATATGATGCTGCTGACATTTACACTCACATACATATTAAGATAGTGAACAATATGTGAATAAACGTACTTGTTTCTTTTAAGCGCGTCTTTAACACCACATCTACAGTGCGACTCTGTGCACTTTGTGTTGCACATGTCTGATAAAATAATAAATAAATGGCATTTCTTTTTTTTTTCTTTTTTTTTATTGATCCTTATTTATTTGTACACTATTTTAAGGACCGGTATTATTTAAGGATCATACGGTCCTCATCAATAGTGACATTAAAACATATTTTAGGCTTGATATGAAGAAATGTGCACAAGTAGTATTCCAAATAAAGTTTATTTACCATTTTTATATCAGTAAGTCTAAAGCGACGTATCTGTAAATATGGTAATAGACTTGAACTATAGTTAGTATAAATTAAATGCATTTTAAATCTTTTTTTTTTTTTTTTACTAGGGCTGTTTTACTTTATTTCTTCCATGAAACATGCCTTTAGTAGACACACACACTCATGAAAAAATTAAAGGGGGGGGGGGGGGTTGTAAATACAGCCCCATGTACTGTGTAAATAAAGAATTTATATTGAAAATATGTTGATTTTTTTGTTTTTAGTGTTGTGTTTCAGTTTTTAAGGAAATCTTGTACTGGTAATTTTACACTATGACATTTCAGTATAGCAGTATATATTAGTAGTATTTTACTAAGACTTTACTTCAAAGTGTACTAAAAATGCATAAAAAAGTATTTAAAGTTTACTAAAACTTTACTCAAAGTTTACTACTGTTATACTTAATGTATACTAGAAAATGGGCCAATTTAGTCCCAAAGAGTAGCTATTGAAATAGTACCCTTAAAAGTATACTACTAGTACACTGATATTTGTATACTCATAAAGTATACTTAAAAATATACTTTTTGGTAAGAGACTGAGTACAATTTTTTTTTAAACTTAATTGCAACTTTTTATCTCAGTTCTTTTTTTCTCAGATTTGCATAATACAAACTCACAAGAAAGAGAAATTAAAGTCATAATTGAGAGATATAAACACAATTCAGACTTTTTTCCTAGAATTGCGTGATACAAACAATTCAGACTTTTTTCTCAGAATTGTGAGATAAACTCAATCAAGCAATTACAACTTAATTTCTCAGGATTGTGAGATATAAATCCCAATTGTGAGTTAAAAACTCGCATTTGCGAAAAAAGGAGTTAAAAAATGTCTGAATTATGACTTTGTATTTCAAAATTCTAACTTTATAACTGGCAATTGCAAGTTTATATCTCAAAATTCTGACCTAACTCACAATTGCCTATAATAAAGTCAGAATTGTGAAATACAAACTCATAAAAAGCAACAATTACGACAAATGAACTAGCAATTCTGAGAAAATAACTTTATTTCTCAGAATCGCATAATATAAATCATGCTTATAAAGTCAGAATTCTGAGATCATATCAATATTTTTTCCCTCAAAATTTTACTTTATAACTCACTATTATGATTTGATATCTTGCAATTCTGAGGTAAAAAAGTTTGAATTGTGAGATATAAACTTGCAATTGGGAATAAAAAAAATTATCTAGCAATTCTGACTTTATTTCTCGCAATTGCGAGATTCTGAATGCGTTTATATCTTAAAATTCTGACTTAACTCCCAACTGCGAGTTATAAAGTCAAAACTGCGAAATACAAAGTCATAATTCTGGCGGGGGGGGGGGGGGGAGTAACAATTTAGAGAAATAAAAAGAATAAACTTTTTTCAGAATTGCATGACATAAACTCGCAATTTCGAGTAATAAGGAACAGAATCACAAGACATAAACTCGCAATTCTGGAAAAAAATCTCATATTCTGAGACCATATCAGTATTTTTTTTCCCTCAAAATTGGACTTTATAACTCGCTTTTGTGAGTTTATATGGCAAAAAAAACATCTGAAATATCAGAATTGTGAGATATAAACTCAAAAAAGTCAGAATTGTGAATTTTTATTACGCAATTCTCACTTTATTTCTTGCAATCGTAAGATATTATGCAATTCTGAGAAAAAAAAAAGTCAGAACTTCAAGATACAAACTCATAATTCTGAGAAAATGAGATCATATCAATATTTTTTCCACAAAAAAATTGGACTTCATAACTTATATAAGTTTATATCTCATAATTCTAAGGGGGAAAAAAACTGAAATTCTGAGAAAAGTATACATTTGTGATTGTGAGAAAAAATGACAGTATTGTGCGATACAGTTCTCATTTGCAAGAAAAAAAAGTCTTGCGAGAAAAAGGATTGTGAGTTTTTATCTCGCAATTCTGATTTTATTTCTTGCAATTCTGAGCTTATATCGCAATTCTGAGAAAAAAAGTCAGTTTATATCTCTTGACTTATACTTAGAAAAAGTCTCAATATATTTGAGCTATACTTGTACTCTGAGGATCTGTGTTTTCATTGTTATACGCTAGGGGCGCTATTACACATCTTCTGTGCAGAATTTCCAAAACACAAGTGAAGAAGAAACCAAAACAACAAACACTTCCACATGTAATCTAACACAATCGTCAGACAGAAAACAGCATCAAAACCACAGATATATAAAACTGTGTAATGTTATAGAATAAAAAGTCGACCCATGAAGAGGCAATAATGACTGTCAAGCTTTGAGATGTTGATCAACTCTATCTACGTTTTAATTAGTCTTTTTTTTTTTAGCTTTTTGTTCAAAATGTTATGTTAACAATTCTGAGAAAAAAAGTCAGTTTATATCTCACAATTCTGACTTTATAACTCACAATTGTGATTATATATCTACATGAATCGTATTTGAAACATCATATCTGCTTTGTGAAATAAAAGCAGAGGTATTTACTCCTCCAAATGATGTATAAACCACCCTCATCTTTCTAAGCTACACAAATGGCAAAATGTGGAAAGGATTATGGGTGATTTTGCTGTCATCCTAGAGCAGACTAATAAACACTTGCAGCACGTCATCTTTCCATGCCACCATTATACAGCCACGCAGCAGAATATAGTTAGTTAATGATATCTTTTAGCTGACACTACCAGAAAAACAACACACAAGAAGTTGAAGCGTATGCTTGTGTGTCACCATAACCCAACTGACAGCGTGTGAAGATTTGGCACTGATAACACAAATTCATCCCTGTTGATGCTTGAATGAGTGGTGGGGGTGTTTTGCAGGTGGATGCATACTGTGCAGCAGGCCAGGAAGAACAGAGGTGAGAAAAAGTTCATTTAGGAACCACAGCTCCCCCTGCTGGATAATGAAGCTTGTACATTTTAAGACATGATGTGAGGTTAAAGGGATAGTTAACCTAAACATGAAAATTCTGTCATCATTTACTTATCAACTTGTTCCAAAACTCAGGTTCTTTCTTCTGTTGAACACAAAAGAAGATTTTTTTAAGAATTTACTGTAAACTTTTGCCTTAATATCATTTTATTTTTTTCATTTAGTACTGCCATTCAGAAGCTACAGAAGATACTTACATGTTTCCCAGAAGATAAAAGAAGTTATAATTACCCTGATCTTAATGCATTGTGTTTCCTTCTGGAGCATCAGTGAGCATTTGAACCTTTTGAAATAAAAATGCATATGAGACCCTCAGTTGTCCTCAGTGTGAAAAGATGGACCTCAAACTATGCAGTCATTGTCGGAAAGGGTTCAAATACACACAAATGCTGGAAAACCAAAGAATTTGTGGGACCTGAAGGATTTTTCTGAAGAACAGCTATCACTAAACAAACAAAAAAAAAACACACACAGCTGTGGATCATTCAGGTAACAACACAGTATTAGGAATCAAGTGTATGTAAACTTTTGAACAGGGTATTTTTATTAATTCAGCTATTATTTTCTCTTGTGGACTATATGTAAACATCTTTTATGTGATCTTATTCAGGTACTAAATAAAAAATAACATGCATTTTGTATGATCCCTCTTATTCTGGTAAAATAATGAACATTTTGCAGATTCTGCAAGGTGTATGAAAACTTTTGACTTTAACTGTATTATTGCAGGGTTTCTTAACTCTAGCCCTCGAGATCACTTTCATGCAGAGTTTAGCTCAACCTTGATCAAACTTGCTTGCGATTAACTTTCTAATAATCCTGAAGACATTGATTCGCTGTCTTTTAAACTCTGCAGGAAAGAGGACCTTGAGGGGAACCCCTGTGTTCCAACCAAAGCTATAGATACCAACGCTTAACATTTTTTAATTAACTTTAGAGAAACTTACAGTTATTATTATTCTTCTGAGACTACAATTTCTGATTGCTACTCCTCCAAAAGCTTCAACTCTACAAACTCAATCTCACTCGATCTTTTCAGACTGCCCTGCTGAAAAAAAAACAGCATATGCTGTTAGGTATGTTTTGGTGATGGGATGCTGGTTTTAGCTGGTTTATGCTGGTTTTTGCTGGTTTATGCTAAGCATAAACCAGCTAAAACCAGTATCCCAGCACCAAAACATACCTAACCAGCATATGCTGTTTTTTTTCAGCAGGGTGATCGAACGGTTTTCCTAAAAATTGGGGTTTTACGATTAAAATTGATCTAACCAAGTCTAGCAACTACAATCATGTTAGTGACATGCTAAACATGTTAACACATGTTAATCATGCTAAAAACATGCTAGTAACTTTACTTTTAACAACCGGCTACTAATACTAACATCAGCGACATACTAATTATGCTAGCAACATACTAGTAACAGGCTAATAATGTTAGAAACAAGCTAACAACATGCTAATCATGCTAGTAACATGCTAATAACTTGCTAATCATACTACAAACATGTTAACAACATGCTAATCATGCTAGAAACATGCTAACAACATGTTAATCAGGTTAGAAACATGTTAACAACATGTTAATTATGCCAGTAACTTGCTAGTAATGCTAACATCATGCTAACGAAATTCTAATCATGCTAGCTACATGTTAGTAACATGCTTATAATTTTAGAAATATGCTAGTGCCTTGCTAATCATGCCAGAAACATGCTAGCAACATGTTAATGATGGTAACAACATGCTATCAACATGGTAACAACACACTTGTTAACATGCTAATTAGGCTATAAACATGTTAACAACATGCTAATCATGCTAGAAACATGTTAACATGTTAATCATGCTAGTAATGTGCTAATCATGCTATTAATGCTAACATCATGCTAGTGAAATTCTAATCATGCTCGTTACAAGTTAGTAACATGCTAATCATGTTAGAAACATGCTAGAAACATGCTAATCATTTTAGAAACATGCTAGTGCCTTACTAATCATGCTAGAAACATGTTAGCAACATGTTAATAATGATAACATGATATCAACATGGTAACCCCTGCTGAAAAAAGCAGCTAATACCAGCCTAGGCTGGTTGGCTGGTCTTAGCTGGTTTAAGCTGGAAGTAGCTGGTTTTAGCTGGTCTCCCAGCCTGACCAGCCTGGCCAGGCTGGAAAAGTGGCCAAAACCCCTCTAAAACCAGCCTGCCTTCCAGCTATGACCAGCTAAAACCAGGCTGGTTGACCAGCTAAAACCAGCCAATCAGCCTAGGCTGGTTTTAGCTGTTTTTTTCACCAGGGACAACACACTTGTTAACATGTTAATTAGGCTAGAAACATGTTAACAACATGCTAATCATGCTAGAAACATGCTAACAACATGTCAATCAGGCTAGTAATGTGCTAATCATGCTATTAATCCTAACATCATGCTAGCGAAATTCTATTCATGCTAGTTACACGTTAGTAACATGCTAATCACGTTAGAAACATGCTAGAAACATGCTAATCATTTCAGAAACATGTTAGTGCCTTGCTAATCATGCTAGAAACATGTTAGCAACATGTTAATAATGATAACATGCTATCAACATGGTAACAAAACACGTAATAACATGTTATTTAGGCTAGAAACATGTTAACAACATGCTAATCATGCTAGAAACAAGCTAACAACATGTTAATCAGGCTAGAAACATGTTTACAACAAGTTAATCATGCTAGTAACTTGTTAATCATGCTACTCATGCTAACATGTTAGCGACATACTAATCATGCTATTTACATGTTAGTAACATGTTAATCATGTTACAAACATGCTAATCATGCTAAAAACATGCCAGTAACTTGCCAATCATGTTAGCTACATGCTAGCAACATGCTAAATAAGTTAGAAACATGCTAGCAACAAACTAAAACATGCTATCTATCCATTTATCCATCCATCCTTCTGACAGACTGTAGGCTATTGCCTTCAAAATATTCAAGCTTTAAAACTACTTAAACTTCAATCTTTTTTGGACTGAAAACCATAACATTTCTACAATTTCTAAAACTTTTCAACTTTTTCACACTTTCTGATCAGGCTTTTTCAACCCTGCTGAAAAAACCAGCATATGCTGGTTTTTTCAGCAGGGAAGCCAACTTAAAGTTTGTCTTGACAAACGTTTTATCTAGTTAACTCCTGTTACACAATACCACTATTGCAGCCAATCAACCTGTTAGCTTAGCTTAGTTCATTACGAAAATCCTATCCTTGACAGACTCAACTATAAATGGGCATACTGAACTTTTCATGACACTGGGATGCTTTTCAAGGCCTCATATTACTAGCCAACTTTCTCACTCTATGCAGGCACAGTTTGATTCACGGCTGACTTTTTATCTGGATTCTCCCAAAGAGAATTCTAAATATAGTGTCTCGTTTTCGGGAATGCCTGATCTTGCTGACCCTGTCGAACACAAAAAAAACACACAGACGTCAGACGCACACACACACGAGTTGCACAGGTGCTACAAACAAATTACACAGACAAATGAGTCAGTCTCCAACAAGACTGCTTTCAGCTCTGTGTTTCCTTCACAGCCCAGTGTTGAACGTAATGAGGCATTACAGACAATTCCACCCAGTCTAGAAATATGAAAATATGAATTATTAATGTTGTTACAATTTTCTGAAACCGTGCACGTCTCTTCTCGCAATTTTGTTGATGAATCAGAAAGTGTAGATGAACACAAAGTAGACAAATGAAGTTTAAAGTACGTGTTCTTGTGTGCCGCAGTGAATGATGAATAACTTTGATTTCAAAAGTCAGCACAGGTGAGTGTGTCCTCACCCTTGCCAGCTTTTTTGGAAACCAAATTCTCCTGGCCATGTGTAAGTCATTATGCATGCAAATCTGTCAGAGGATTTTCCATTGCTTCTGGAGATTTACATGGCCGCTGACAGACTGAGACAATAATAAAGGAGAGCTCTTAGGGGATCACGCAGAAATCGTTTGTTTTGTTTGTTTGTTGTTTTTTTCAGCGATGACATTCAGATAAAGGTCAGAGAGGTGATTCCTTTGCTGTTGTGAGTGAAAAAAGTATAGATTCATTTGCTCCCCAACCTTCATCTCGTGTTACGCATGAATCAAACCATGTTCTGTGGTAGGAAGTTTAAATCCCACTTTTCCACTGGCCGCCCAAAACCATCACTCCAAATTTCCAATAAAAAAAACCCTTAACTTTTTAACCCCAATCCCACAGTATTCAAAATCACAGCTCATAGTGAACCTTACAGGAACACACAAACTCAAACAATTATGGAACTGATTTCAGGCATCAGACAAAGACGAGAATGGGAG
>NC_133370.1:42128580-42152137 GCF_049309525.1 Garra rufa
GTGTTTTGTATTTTTGACTATCAATATGCATAGCTAAGAACTTCATTTGGACAACTTTAAAGGCGAATTTTCTCAATATTTAAATTTTTTTGCACACTGAGATTCCAGATCTTCAAATAGTTGTATCTCGACCAAATATTGTCATATCCTAACAAGCCATACTTCAATGGAAAGCTTATTTATTCAACTTTCATGTATACTGAACATCATCATAAATAAAATTAACCACACACACACACACACACACACACACACACACATATATATATATATATATATATATATATATATATATATGATGCATCAAATATATTAATATATGTATCAAATTATTTCATATATATTATTCTAGTTAATTGAGATAATGCTACATTTCATAATAAATTGAAATAAATAAATATAAAAATAAATACGTATTCTAATATATGTATTGCCCCTAACTAATTTTAATGCAGCTACTGAATATTTTTATTTGCATATTTAAATGTACAATTTTTTATATTATTTACATCAATGAAAATTTATTTTTTCCACTGATTTACTGTAGGTGAAGAAAAAATGCTTGAAATATCAACTATTACAACACTAAATTAAAATGCACAGGGTTTGTTTAGCATATCTTGTGTTAACAAATTTGGCAAACATTTTGCATCTCTTTGTAAACAGTTTAATGGATCAATGGGTCATATGTGATATTATGCAACATTTTATTTATAAGAGGTTTTGGCCTGTTATTGTTGCCCTTAACGGGAAAGTTCACCTTAAATTGAAAATTTTATCATCATTTATTGTCATTTCCTTCCAAACTTATATGATATTAGTAGTGCTGGGCAACAATTAATCATGATTAATCTCATCCAAAATAAAGTTTTTGTTTATATATGTGTGTGTGTTGTGTATATTTAATATGTATATATAAAGACACACACACATATATTTTAAAAATGTATTTACATGTATATATTTATATCCATATAATTTATATTATATATAAATATATTTAATATATAAACATAACATTTTCCTTAAATATATGCATGCATTTGTGTATTTATGTATACATAATAAATATAAAAGTACATATACACACACACACATATTATGTTCACAAAACCAATATTTTAGATGTGATTAATTATCCACAATTTCCACCTTTAATTTTCCTTGCCTCTTTAAGATATATGTCATATCATTTTAAGTATTGGACCAATATATTCTAATAAGTGGCTCAGATGTTTTATTTCAACATTGTATTTACCTTATGAGTCATGAAACATCACATTTTTCATTTTTCTCCCAGAAGGACCACATGTTAAAATATGGTGCTTTCTTATAAGCATCACAATTTAACCTGAATTATTGCACAGCACAAAAAGTCAGAAAGCAAAGTTAAATAGTTGACTCATGAGCAGGCCATCACCTACGTGTTGAAGATGTTTTCATCATGACCTTACAGACTGAGGAGGTGACCCTGCCCAAAGCTTTGCATGCTGATTTCCATGTGTTCCATTCATGCCAGTAAATGTGTTTAGACCCTCCAGAGGCACACAGAGTCAGAGTGAAGGAGACTTCATGCAGAGGACACTGCTGTCAGAGATGGCCATAAAGTGAGTCCCTGATTATTAATGATTCCATCCGCATTCTTATTTTTAAATGATATTAGCGACTAATACGCTTGAATTTACAGCTCACAAGGAATTTCAGATTCAAAGGATTTTTAAATTGGGGATGTTATTGGCAGAATGCCATTGGATTAAAATGCTAGGATTCTGTAATCAATATGTTTGAAATCAGCTTCACCAGTGAAGGATCTCCATGTAATTTTCAAGGGTAGATTTTGTTGCTTTTCTCAGGAACCCGTTGATGATGTGGACTCTTGGGGCGAGTCCATCGAGAAGCTTCTGTCCTGTAAATGTAAGAAAAATCATCTCTGAATATTTTCTGTTGGTACTGGAATGAATATTGTGTGCAGTCCATTTAAGAAAAAAATATAAATATTACTTCTAAAGAATGTGGCTAATTCATAAAAGGGAAAAAAATCAGTTACAAAAATGCACGTTTGTTTAAATAATTATTCTAAAAAATAACAAAAACGTAATATTTTATATATATATACACTACCAGTGAAAAGTTTTTGAACGGTAAGATTTTGATTTTTTTTTTTTTAAAGAAGTCTCTGTATTTATTTGATCCAAAGCAAAAACAGTACATTTTAAAAACATTTTTACTATTTAAAATAACTGCTTTCTAATTGAATATTTTAAAATGTAATTTATTCCTGTGATTTCAAAGATGAATTTCTAGCATCATTACATCAGTCACATGATCCTTCAGAAATCTTTCTAATATTCTGGTTTGCTGCTCAAAAAACATTTCTAATTATTATGTTGAAAACAGCTGAGTAGAATTCTCTAAGGTTTCTTTGATGAATAGAAAGTTCAGAAGAATAGCATTTTTATCAGTTTTGATCAATTTAAAGCATCCTTATTAAATAAAAGTATTAATTTCTATAATTTATTCCCTCAAAAAATTATACTGACTCCTGCTTTTGATAGTATAGTGTATAATGTTACAAAAGCTTTTTATTTCAGATAAATTCTGATCTTTGGATCTTTCTATTCAGAAAAGAATCATGAAAAAAATTTACTCAACTATTTTAAATATTGATGATAATAATAATAAATGTTTCTTGAACAGCAAATCAGTGATTTCAGTGATCATGTGACACTGAAGACTGGAGTAATGATGCTGAAAAAAATACATTTTAAAATATATATTCAAATAGTAAAAATATTTCGAAATTTTACTGTCTTTGCTTTACTTTGGATAAAATAAATACAGGCTTGGTGAGCAGAAGAGACTTTTTTCTTTCTTTCTTTATTTATTTATTAACCATATTTATTGAGAAAAGGCTGTTTCTTTTGTTTTATTATTAAATATAATTTTTTTAAACATAATATTTAGACAATAATTTGTAGATTATTACGCAGTCGATTTGTAAGATGTTGGAGTTTTTTTGGCATAATGCAAATGTAAAAAAAATAAATAAATAAAGAGCTAATCTGTCATTGTAGACACTAGTCAAATTATGTTTGACTGACATGTTTTTCAAGGTTCAAGTGATACACCTCAATCTCTGTGCTGTATAAAGATGTCAAATATTGTATTAATCCCACATGAATTTTAGCTGGTTATATTATGTTCAAAAATTAATACTGATATTTCAGTTTCAACATTTTATTTGTAATAAACTTTCATTTTGGTGTCATGCTGCAGCGGGACAGTCGGCTTTTCAGGACTTCCTAAAGTCGGAATACAGCGAGGAAAACATTCTTTTCTGGCTGGCATGTGAAGAATACAAAAAGATCACAAGTGCACCAGAGATGATCAGCAGGGCAAACCAAATCTACACCGAGTTTGTCCAAACGGAAGCACCCAGACAGGTGAATGGGACGCCTTTTACTAACCTGTGCTGTAACGTTCTACTGAGGGAATCAATTATTCAGTCGTGCTGCTTAAAAGTTCATGAGAGATTCGCTCGCTGCAAGTTTCACTTTCATCCTTGAGGGGGCGCAAACATTCAACATTTGAAGATAGAAATAAGATTTAATTTAATCTTTAAGTACATAAGTCTTATTTTATCCATAACAAAAATTAAAATAATTTTATATTCTCAAATAATGAAATTTTTGCCCCTCTAGAAACCCTCAAACTAAATATTTATTTATTTATGAAAGCCAAAAACTGAAAGAAAAAAATGTCTTGCCTTATTTTCAGGTCAACATTGATTCTGGGACTCGCACAAATATTACAAACAACATCTCGGAGCCAACCCTGAACTCATTTGATACGGCACAGAAGATGATCTTCAGTCTAATGGCGAGAGACTGTTATCCCCGATTTCTGAAGTCTGATCTCTACCAGTCCATTCTGCAAAAGCATGGAATGAGATGACTTCATAATGATGAATCATTAATGTACATCAGCTTTAACTATTGCGTTTTTTATATATATATATATATATATATATATATATTTGGTAAGCATGACCTTTTTAGTTTTGGACTGAAATAGCACATTAATTTCACACATCAAGTTTTTGGAAGGAAAAATATGTTTACAGTGTCACAGAAAGATCTGTTCTAAATTGTTACAATTCTGCTGTTGCCTTTTGTTGTATTTTTCCTGCTTACAGTAAATTAGCTACATCTCACTTAAACTATAACGGGAAAAATTAATGCATCAAAAAACATTCCTTATGGGATTAAAAGGATCTGTTACGGGCCTGAACGAATTTAGTAATTTCCTGGTTATCAGCATACTGTTGAGAAATCAAGAAAAATAAGAAAATGAGAATTTGAATGCTGCTTTTTAAACACAACTTGCACAGCCAATTCATCTATAGTTTATTTCTATAATAGTGCAAACTATCGGTCATACATTTTTTTGTCAAACAAGTTATTATTATGATGATGATGGTGATTGTAGATGATGATGTAATTTTTTTATTATTAAGAAACTTTATTGCTTAGGTTTTCTTATGATTGATGTTATGACCGTCAGGAGGAAATTTGTAAAATGATTTTAAAGAACCATTTAAATATGATCACTTTTATGCAGGAACATCCTGGATTGCTTCTATAAAAAGATGAAAAAAAATATAAGTACAAATACATATAAAATTTAAATAAATGAACATAAAACATGAAAAATTGTGTGAGCACTTTATGTAGAATTTTTATATATATATATATATATATATATATATATATATGACCCTGGATCACAAAACCAGTCTTAAGTAGCATGGTTATATAAATAAAAAATACATTGTGTGGGTCAAAATTAGCAATTTTTCTTTTATGCCAAAAATCATTTGGGTAAAATATCATGTTCCATGAAGATATTTTGTAAATTTCCTACAATAAATATATCAAAACTTAATTTTTGATTAGTAATATGCATTGCTCAGAACTTCATTTGGACAACTTTAAAGGCGACTTTTTCAATATTTTAATTAGTTGCACCCTCAGATTCCAGATTTTCAAATAGTATCTCAACCAAATATTGTGCTATCCTAACAAACCATACATCAATGAAAAGCTTATTCAAAGCTGATGTATGTATCAAAAAACTGACACTTATGACTTGTTTTGTGGTCCAGGTCACAAAAAAGAAAAAACACACACACACACACACACACACACACACACACACACACACACACACACACACACACACACACACACACACACATGCATATATGGGTCAAAAACTTTAAGAAAAATTACAAAAGTGATTTTATGTCCATAGAAAGCACATTAAATGTAAATAAAGTACTATTCCTTTTTACTACTTTTACCCCCGGTTTCACAGACAAGGCTTAAGCCTAGTCCTAGACTAAAATGTAAGTCTGAGCTGTTTCAACTGAAAGAAACGTGCACTGACTGATCTAAAAATATATCTGTGCCTTTGTTTTGTCTCAAGATGCACAACAATAATTTTTTCTAAGCATGTTTACAAAAATTACTTAAATATTGTAATTGAACTATCTGCTAATCCTGGTTTAGTCTAAGCCCTGTCTGTGAAACCAGGCCAATATGTTTAAATTTAAATTTCATTTTAAATTTAAAGTTTTTGGAGAATAAAATTTAAAAATTTGGGTGAAATAATGTTACATTGTAATTCAGTGTAACAGTGTCTATGTAAAGATTCAAACAACATGCTTATTCTGACTTGTACATATTAAAATATATAAAAGATTAAAATAAATAGAAGAGTAAAAAAAATGTACTGACTAGTGGGCAAAACCTAGAATAGTGGCAAATTTTAAAAATGTAGAATTACAACTAATTAGTATTTAGGTTGAAAGTAAATCATCTTTTAATATGTCATAAATTGATTTTTGTTGTAAATATGCTTGACAAGATGGTTACACTGAATGACATTTTAGTGGGTGTCTGTAAATTTCTGTGAATTAGGGGAAATGTATGTTATTTATTTTTTGCTAACAAAAACAAAAATGCAATTAAATGAAACAAAAAACCTTTTCATATTTTTTTTAGAAAAACAACAATTTAAAGCAGTATTACACTTATTGTTTTTTGCTTAAGCTACAGTCTTCAAAATAGCCTACCTTCTTTTATGTTTAAAACGACATGAGGGTGAGTAAATAATGACAGAATTTATTTTTTTAGGTGAATTATCAATTTAATATATTATAACTATTATTATTTTAATGAAATAATACTCTAAATAAGAAATTAAATCTGCCACCAGGTGGCGGTGAATGTCTTTCATTCGATTCGTTCAAATGGCTGATTTATTCAGGAATTTAGTAAATGATTCAAAACGCAAATTCATTCAGAAATTAAACACTGTTGCTCGGAGACGTGCAGTGTTGCCAAGTCCGCGGTTTTCCCTTGGAATTGGGATACTTTATACTGTTGCCATGGGTTGTTTTTCATGTCCGCAGGTTGTAGCAACCCCAATAATGTAATATTTGGAATGATCGTTTTACCAGAGGGAACCCACCATAAAACGTGTATTTTACCCCCTGGAACGCAATTTTTACCAGGGGACCCCCTCGAAAGGCGATTGGGCTACTTTTTGGCGCAAGTTTTGAGTAGCAAATGGGCGGGTTTTGTTGTGAAGACCTGGCAACCCGGGAGACGCGCAACAATTCTGCTATGGCTTCAAATGCAATATGTTTTCTGCAAAATTGAGAAAAACACGTAATATCAACTTCTTATTTACTCAACTGTTGTATAAAACCACATTTAAACTCGTGATAGATTGGGACAAAATCAGCCCTCCTGCCATTTGTAAATGCACATTTCCATTGCACATATACATTTTGTAAATTTTTGATATGTATCTATACATTTGTAAATTATTATTTGTTAATTCCTGCTTTAATCAGCTACCTGTATATTATGTTCGTATCAATCTGCAATATTTGATTATAGTTAACAACAACCTGCATACTATGATCATCTATTTGTACATTCTACTTGTTAATAGCGCCTGTAAATTATGTCCACAATACTTTCATCTGTAAATAATTTCCATAGTTTCTCCCTGTACACATCTCCCATTAGTGCACTTATAACTTATAAATTACCTATATCCTGCACTTGCTGCTTATTGCACTCCTGGTTAGACCTAAACTGCATTTCGTTGCCTTGTACTTGTACATGTGTAATGACAATAAAGTTGAATCTAATCTAATCTAATCTAATATTGCTCAATGCTCTTACTGCCCATGCTCGTGCCTGCATTGTGTGAAATGTGAATGATAAATATCAGACAAAAAAACATACAGGGCTGTTTTTGCACCAATATCTTGAATGTTAGGTCATAGCTGCATTCATAGAGTTGTTCCCCTGCCTCACCGGAAGTTGTACCCACAGTTCTTTTTACAGTAGTGCCTCAATGAAAACAGGTGGATAGTGTATGCAGTACCATTCGCGTTGCAGCCACAAAGATGTATATATTACCAGGAGAAGCCTACCCAGGAGTGACTCTGGACAATCTAAGGTCAGTGAATTAACTAGGAGGTCTGAGACTGTGGTTGGAGCAGCGATTTATTTGTGCAAAATACAAAAAACATATACTTGACTTTACAAACTTCACCACAAGGTGGCGACAGAGCATTACAATGAATCATTTTCTGTAGTACAGCAACCCCAAATTGAACTAAAGCACACAAGCGCAAGAAGAGTTTTAGATTTGACCATTCAAAAGTTTCCTCTCAGTAAATTGTGTAAAACATCAATGTTTCTTTATCATCCTTAGACTTTTTTCAAATTCTATCACAGTCATTTCAAACATTGATGGTGGAGATGGCCCTATGGAAATGCAAAGCCTGCTGTTATTTTAGGCCCTCGCTAAACATAATTACCCATAATTTACCCATTTGCAAAAGACATGCGTATATAAATAGAATGGAGAGAATTTAATATACTCAAGAACAATAGACACAGTAATTCAATGCAAAGTATTCAAATGCGTCTTATTAGAAAACGTGCCTGTTTACCTCCAAATTATTTTAAAAACGATTTGCATTGGTTACAATACA
Source organism: Garra rufa (assembly GCF_049309525.1). Lineage (NCBI taxonomy): Eukaryota > Metazoa > Chordata > Actinopteri > Cypriniformes > Cyprinidae > Garra > Garra rufa. The sequence goes on from NC_133370.1 coordinate 42,136,661, forward strand.
GACATTGGCATGCAAAATACGTGGTTTTACATCAGCACACCTAGAAACAGCAGAACAGTCACATGAAACCAGTAACAACGTCATGTGCTTTCGACCTAAATAGAGAACACTACCATCAACCTAAATTAGGTGTGAGTATCAGCTGCTTCAATAGCAACTGAGGTTTCAAGATAAGCAGAAATTTCAAAAACAGTCAGTCTTATGATGCTTTAGGTGGCTAATTTTTGATTATTATACAGTCAGCTTACTTTTAAATTGTTTAAAGATTAAAGATTAAGTCTTAAGCAACTAAGAGAGACAGTTGAGGGTTTGCACAACGCTAAAAGTCGGTTTTGGTTTTTTTGGCCTTAGTGGTTGGCAATTTAACAGACAGACATTGCGTACGTGTGTGTCTGTGTGTGTGTTAGTACACTCTTGTGCACCGCAGTGGCTTCCTCTTTTGTGCTTATCATTTCTTTAGTGTACATTCATATCCAAAAAGGAAACATGAGAACATGTTTCGGTAGACATGATGTCATACATGGTTTCTGGACCCTCTTTATCTTTATAGCATCCTCTTATTGACAATGACTAAAGTGTTACTGTTAATTTAGATGTTTCTTGTAAATCATAGGTATCTTTTTTTCAGTAATTCATCTTATTTATTGTTTTATAATTAGCAAATAAACTCATGGGCTACTTGTTTTCCTCCACAAATCATATTGGGGAAATACTTGTTTGATTTCTTTTTAAATCACTTCCTTCTAAAACTCTTTTTCTGCCTGTCCCAAATAGCATGCTTTATGTAATCTTACAAGACTGTAGGGTGGCCCATTCATCATGTTAGGTTTCAAAAGGGTGCTCATGAGTATACTTCCACTGGGCCCACACTGAGGCAAGTTTCTCTGCAGACTTCTACCTGATAGTTGAAGCTACATTACATGACAAAAGTGTAGATTCAAAGGAAGAAAGTGAGGGCTTAGTATGGTTGTCACTTAGGATAGGGCCAATGCATGGCTGGATCTGGCATACCAGGAGTTTTCCTGATGGGCAGACACACTTTGTTTTTTTCAATGACAGGCCCATCATGCAGGGACAGCTGCCCACTGGTTTGTATTGTATTGCTTCAACCCTGGAAATTTGTGGAAATACAGTGCCTTGCTAAAGTATTCACCCTTTTTCACGTTTTATTATGTTGCTGCCTTATGTTAAACTGTTTTAAATTTTCTTTTTTTATATCAATCTACACTCCATGCACCATAATGACAAAGCAAAAACAAAATTGTCACAACTTCATAAATGTATTAAAAATAAAAAAAACTGAAATAAGTATACAACATAAGTATTCATACCCTTAACTCAGTGCTTAGCTGAAGCACCTTTACAGCCTCAAGTCGTTTTGGGTATGATGCAACAAGATTTCCACATCAACAATTATCTGCCATTCATCGCCTCACCTCTTCACTTCTCAAGCTCTGTCATCTTGTATGGTGGCTGGCAGACATTTTCAGGTTTCTCCAGTAATGTTTGATTGGCTTCAAGGCCAGGCTATGGCTGGGCCACTCAAGGACATTCACAGAGTTGTCTATAAACCACTCTTTCTGTGTGTTTAGGGTCACTGTCCTGATGGAAGGTGAACCTTTAGTTCAGTCTGAGGTTCTGAATGCTCTGCACTGGGTTTTTATTAAGGCTATCTTAATATTTTGGTGCATTGAGCTTTTCTTCTACTCTGACGAGTCCCTAAGTCCCTCCCACTAAAAACAGCCCCACAGCATGAGGCTGCTACCAGCACACTTTACTTTTGGGATGGTACTCTGCAGGTGATTGAGCTCTTTTTTTTTTTCTTTTTTTTTACTTCAGGGCTCTGATATGCACTTTCAGCTGTTAGACCTTTTATTAAAGGGGTCATTGGATGCAAAACTCACTTTTACATGTTGTTTGAACATAAATATGTGTTGACAGTGTGTGTACACAACCACCCTATAATGATAAAAATCCACCCAGTGGTATTTTTTAATCTTTATAAGTAATATCCCCTTTTTCAAATCAAGCCATTCTCAGCATCTTGTCTGTGTGACATCACACCAACCAAGGCCGCTCCTACGATAATTGATTGACACTGCCATCTTACCTTAGACACGCCCTGAGTGAGCTGAAAACTGAAAAGTCTGCCATTGTGTCGACTCTGATGCAGAGAAAGACAAGATTGTCTCCGATTGAGCAATTGAGGTGTTTTGTTGTTGGATGTAAAAGTGATAATAGCGGTCGTCATTTACTCCTGAAATCCGAACCGCTGAAGATGCAGAGGATTAACATTACTTTCGTTTTTGAAGGAAATGCGCCCGGCGATCTACGTAAATGCATCTATATTCACGCAAATCATTTGTTATGCAGCTTTACCTACAGAAGAAGTAAGTATAAGGGTATTTTATGCATCTTTGTAAATCGCCTTTCTTTATAATGTGCTAGTTAGCAAGTTTTGTGGCTAAACGCGGCTGAAGTAAACCTTACGGCTCGTCACCCCACGGCAGAGAGGGGCGGGGGGAGCAGAACTCATTAGCATTAAAAGACAAATACAACAAAACAGCTGCTGCTGTGTCTTTTACACTACCTTTTTAACCAAAGTATGTTATAGATTTCTCATTAAGACCATAACCAATCATATCAGCTTGTGGGAAATGGGCATCCGATGACCCCTTTAAGACGTGTGTGCCTTTCTAAATCATACCCATTCAACTGAATTTGCCAAAGTGCAGTACCATCTACAATGAATGCTCCTGGGCTAAATTTCAATTGTCTCAGATAAGGGTATGAATACTTATGCAATGGAATCATTTAAGTTTATTTTTAATAAATTTGCAAAATTGTTTTGCTTTGCCATTATGTGTATGGAGTGTAGAATGATGTGGGGAAAAAAGTAATTTAAAGCAGTTTAACATAAGGCAGCAACATTACAAAATGTAAAAAAAAATTAAATAAAATTAAGGGGTACAAATACTTTCGTAAGACAAAAACAAATTCTCACCGGAGCTTACACTAGCCCTATGTCCTACCCCATCATCCACGGGAATGCCACTCTCTCGTGAATGTGCGTACAACAGTTAGCGAAAGCTAGAGATTATGGTTTATAAAGTTAAAAAAATATATATTTTTCTTACACAAATGCATCGATTCGCTTCACAAGGCCATTATAAACCTCCTGGAGCCATGTGGAGCACTTTTCATGATAGATGGATGGACTTTATTGGACTTCAAAATCTCAGCAGCCATTCACTGCCATTATAACACTTGGAAGAGCCAGGACATTTTATAATATAACTCCAATTGTATTTGAAAGAATAAAGTTATATACACCTAGGATGGCTTGAGGGTGAATAAATCATAGGGTAATCTATCCTCTTAATGCTGACCATGATAGAAAGGTGCCAGAACACAAAGTGCAGCAGACTTGGTGTTCCTTAATGGCAGTGGCCTTTTTCATCGAATAATGCACCCACCACACTGCAAAAACTGTTCAGGACTGGTTTGAGGAACACGTCAAGTGTTCAAGGAGTTGGCTTGGCCTCCCAATCCCCAGATCTCAATCACAATGAGCATCTATGAGATGTGCTGAACCATCAAATCCAATCCAAGGAGGCCCCACGTTGCAACTTACAGGACTTAAAAATTTGCTGCTAATATCTCGATGCCAAAACCCACAGAACACATCCATAGGTCTTGTGGAGTCCATGTCTCAATACATCCGAGCTGTTTTGGCAGGGCGAGGGGACCTGCACGATATAAGACAGGTCATTTTAATGTTGTGGCTGATCAGCATATGTCCTCACCGCAATTTTTATTATTGAGTCCCATAAACCATTAGTCTGTTTTTGTGGGTCATGAGACGAAGTTTGATACTAATCACTGAACAAAAGTAATAGTGATACCTGCCCTAGTAAACACAAACGCATCTGCATGTAATGTTTCTATGTTTTTTCACAGCACGTGTACAGAGAGTGCTGCTTTGCATCAAGAACAGAGAACATTTCCATGCTTGCGCCTTAGGCAAGAACACTGTCACCTCCTGTGGTCCTTTTGTCTCTCGCGAAACTGTCTGATACTGTGTAATGGACAAATCAATGCAAATCGCATCTGATATCAGACTGTGTTTACTCATAGTTTGTTCTAAGATGATACTATCACTGAAGTTCTGAGAAGACGTTGGATTTTGTGAGAAATAACAACCAATAAATTATATAAGAGGGCAAGAACAAGTCACAGTTAAATTCATGACAGTTTAAATTCATGACAAATGGAGTTGCAATTGCAGTTTCCTGTCTGACACTTTCAGTTTTAGTCATTCTTTTCTCAGCTCTCATTCTTGATTAACTAGTGGTACACAAGAGGAAATGACTGCACACATTAGGATGTAAATTGTGAGATGCATGAAAGTTAAAGGGTCTAAAAAAATTTTCAAAATTTCCCAAACGATGATGCTTGCTTATTATATTATGCCTGTAGGTTTACGAGAAAATTTTCAATTTTGAAGCACCAAGCACCAAGGTGATGAGGACTGACTCAGGTGTTGAGCGTGATGATAGTTTTGCCGCATGTTAAGGACATCTTAGTGTCCTTTACATAAAAGTCTTGTAATTCAAGATGCATATCAGTTTCCATGTGCAAGGTCAAACCAAATGCTTTGTTCCTTTCCACATTGGAAACATCAGTACCACATATAGCATGCACTGCAGGGTCCAAAACCCACACACTACTCATCTGGCAACTACACCTTAAGAAAAAGAGTCCACATGAAATCATAAAGTCATTGCATTAGACACAAAACACCAAACCAACAGGCATCTGCAAATGATGCTAGAGCTTTTCTCAGAACTGAAGCCATTTTTGCAATGATTTGTAACAAACTGGTTTCAAGGTGATTTTAGTGCATGTACTGCATAAAGTCAGTTCTCCTCAAGTTCACACAGGTGTCCTAACAAAACAACCACAGGTGTGTTCCATCACAATAACTATGAACATGATCCACTTTAATTTCTTTTGTATAATGCTTTATTTATTCATTCATTCATTCATGATTCCCCCAAAACAGTGTAAACAAAACTGCAATTTAAAGGAGTTAAAACCCTGAAAATGAATTAAATTTAGGTAGTTATGATCAGGACTGATGTTGAAAAATAAATCTATGTCAGTGAAAGCAGAAAAAAATTAAATATGTAAGCCTGGACCACAAAACCAGTTTTAAGTATAGGTAAATTTGTAAGAAAAATGCAGCCAAAATGTATAGGCCAAAAATTATTAGGATATTAAGTAAAGATCATGTTCCATGAAGATATTTTGTAAATTTCCCTCTTGTAAAAATATAAAACATTGATATATGGTTTGTTAGGATAGGACAATATTTGTCCGATATACAGCTATCTGAAAATCTGAGAGTGCAAAAAAATCCAAATATTGAGAAAATCGCCTTTAGAGTTGTCCAAATGAAGTTCTTAGCAATGCATATTATTAATCAAAAATTAAGTTTTGATAATGTTACGATGGGAAATTCACAAAATACCTTCATAGTATATGATCTTTACTTAATATCCTAATGATTTTTGGCATAAAAGAACAATCGATAATTTTGACCCATACAATGTATTTTTGGCTATTGCTATAAATACACCCATGCTACTTAAGTTCTGTGGTCCAGGGTCACATAAATGATGTGACCATTTTCGGTTAGTCTATTGCAGTAAACTTTTTTTTTTATATAAAAATAAGTAGATAAAATAGAAAAAGAATAGAGAATGCTAGTGCTAGAGGGTCAGTTTCAAGTGATTTTGTGCCTCTTTGAGATGGCTCTATAATGCACCCTTTATTTGCAGAACGCAAGCTTCTGGAAGGCACATAAGTCTAAAGAAGTAAATTTAGGTAAAGGCCCTGTTGAAAAAACAGCATATGCTGGTTAGGTATGTTTTAAAGCATGGCTGCTGGTTTGAGCTGGTTTAAGGCGGTCCTTAGCTGGTCTTGAGCTGGTTTAAGATGGTCCTTAGCTGGTCATGTGCTGGTCCTAAGCAACTAGCTTCTGCTCAGGACCAGGTTAGGACCAGCACATGACTAGCTTAAACCAGCTCATGACCAGCACATTACAGTTTAAACTAGCTCATTGATTTAAACCAGTGAAAATTTATGAACTTTTCGGCTTGTTAAAGACCAGTCTTGCAGCTGCATTCTGGATTAGTTGTAGAGGTTTGATAGAACTGGCTGGAAGATCTGTCAAGAGAGTGTTGCAATAGTCCAGCCTGGATAAAACAAGAGCTTGAACAAGTAGTTGTGCATGTTCAAAAAGAAAGGGCCTGCTCTTCCTGATGTTAAATAAAGCAAATCTGCAGGACCGGGCAATTTTTAGCAATGTGGTCTGTGAAATTCAGCTGATTTTCAATCACAACTCCAAGGTTCTTGGCTGTCCTTGAAGGTGTTATGGTTGATGCAACCAGCTGGATGGTTAAATTGTAATGAAGTAATTAGTTTGCTGAAACCACAAGCAGTTCTGTCTTTGCCAAGTTTGAGGTGAAGGTGATGGTCCTTCATCCAGCAAGAAATGTCTTTTAAGACATGCTGAGATATGATGTGCACAGCCATTTTTCTGAATGACAGAACGTAGTGATGCCATGTAAACAGAGAAGAGAAATGGTCCAAGAACTGAGTCCTGTGGCACCCCAGAAGCTAGATGTTGCGACTTGCATTCTGTTGTCCCTTCAAGTACAGTTTGCAATATGTTTTTGTATCTTATGACATATATACAGAGAGATTAAAAAATGATTTGATCCCCTGCTGATTTTGTACGTTTGCCCACTGACAAAGAAATTATCAGTCTATAATTTTAATGGTAGGTTTATTGTAACAGTGAGAGACAGAATAACAACAAAAAAGCTATAAATTGATTTGCATTTTAATAAGTAAAATAAATAAGTATTTGATCCCCTATCAATCAGCAAGATTTCTGGCTCCCAGGTGTCTTTTATACAGATAATGGACTGACATTAGGAGCACTCTTCTAAAGGGACTAATCCTAATCTCAGTTTGTTACCTGTATAAAAGACACCTGTCCACAGAAGCTATCAATCAGATTCCAAACTCTCCACCAAGATTGTAGACCTACACAAGGCTGGAATGGGCTACAAGACCATCGCCAAACAACTTGGTGAGAAGGTGACAACAGTTGGTGCGATTATTCGCAAATGGAAGAAGCACAAAATTACATGTCAATATCCATTGGTCTGGGGCTCCATCCAAGATCTGACCTCGTGGAGTTTCAATGATCATGAGAACGGTGAGGCATCAGCCCAGAACTACATGGGAGGATCTTGTCAATGATTTCAAGGCAGCTGGGACCATAGTCACCCAGAAAACAATTAGTAACATACTACGCCATGAAGGACTGAAATCCTGCAGCGCCCGCATGAATGTACAATCCCATCTGAAGTTTGCCAATGAACATCTGATTAATTCAGAGGAGAACTGGGTGAAAGTGTTGTGGTCATATGAGCCCAAAATCAAGCTTTTTGGCATTAACTCAACTTGTCGTGTTTGGAGATAGAGGAATGCTGCCTATGACCCCAATAACACCATCCCCACTGTCAAAAGGAGGTGGAAACATTATGCTTAGGGGGTGATTTTCTGCTAAGGGGACAGGACAACTGCACCGCATCAAAGGGACAATGGATGGGGCCATGTACCCTCAAATCTTGGGTGAGAACCTCCTTCCCTCAGCCAGGGCATTGAAAATGGGTCTTGGAAGGGTATTCCAGCATGACAATGACCCAAAACACACGGGCAAAGCAATAAAGGAGTGGCTCAAGAAGAAGCACATTAAGGCCCTTGAGTGGCCTAGCTAGTCTCCAGACCATAATCCCATAGAAAATCTGAAAATCTGAAAATCTGAGGGAGCTGAAGGTTCAAGTTGCCAAACGTCAGCCTCGAAACCTTAATGACTTGGAGAGGAACTGCACAGAGGAGTGGGACAAAATTCCTCCTGAGAATTATGCAAACCTGGTGGCCAACTAAAAGAAACGTCTGCCCTATGTGATCACCAACAACGGTTTTGCCACCAAGTACTGAGTCATGTTTTGCAAAGGGGTCAAATACTTATTTCACTCTTTAAAATGCAAATCAATGAAATGCATTTTTCTGGATTTTTTTATTGTTATTCTGTCTCTCAATGTTCAAATAAACCTACCATTAATACAGACTAATATAGACTGATCATTTCTTTGTCAGTGGGCAAACATACAAAATCAGCAGGGGATTAAATATTTTTTCCCTCACTGTAAATTATATATTTGAAAAATAGTTTGCCTATATATACATATTTCTCTTAACAAGTCAAGTCTGAACAAACAAACAAAAAACAGAAGTGAAACCATTGACTTGAATGGGGCTTTTTTCTTGTGTTATAGTGACATGCCTCAATAGACAATGCATTATTTTCCTCTGCAAAAATCCCTAAACCTTGGGACCGTTCATTTTTTAAAATTTTACTTGGATTTCTGCAAAATCAGATTTCTTAGGAACCCACAAGCAAATGTCCCTGCAACTCCAAGGATTAGCTAACTATCAGTTTTTGTTGTTACCTGTTTGGGAACCATTCTGGAACTCAGTACTGAATAAACATCTTGAGATATTGTGAGATAACTAAACAGAGATTGCAAACTGAGATTTTCCCTGTCTGAAACCTGCAAAATCTTCCTTGATTCATGCTCTATTTGGCATGTAGGGAATCATTTGCGACAGCAATGGTATCATGCATGCTTGTAACCAAACTTTTTTTGCAACTCCTTCTTTTGATCAGCTACAACAAAATAACACCTTTTCGAAGACACTATTAACTCTTGCAAGGTTTTATGAAACTATATAGTGGGCGAAGGGTGTCTTCTATATACTTTCAGATGCCTGTAAGTGCATTTTACTTTGCTGAGGACTAAACATATGATACAACAAAATATACTGCTGCTATTTAAAACATTTAAGATATTTATGACTGTGTCAAACAGTTGGTTATTGTAGCCATCAGTTTCTTAAAATACACCATAGTATATTAACGATGGAAAAGTTAATAACACTTGCAAACAAGACTTGTATATCAAAAAAGTACTGCCATTGTTTTTTTGCTAAACACAAACAGAGAGCTTGTACATATGAGATCTGATGCAAAAGTCAGCATTTGCTTATCTTTCTGTGAACTTTCCAGCCTGATTTGCATCTCTGCATCTACACAGCCCTGCTGAAGCTGGTTTCATAGACAGTAACACTGTTGCGCCTGTCTAAGCTAGTTAGCGTCACCCTCTAAACTTCCTCTTGGTTGTGGTTATGTGATGCTAAAACTGATGACGCCAAGACAAGGCGGTATAAAAGAGTTGTGAGAACAGCCCGCTCTTATTAACTGAAATAACCGAAACACAACAGCACGGCAACACACATCAGCACCAGAAAAGTTTATAAGATGCCAACCATATTGTCACCTTCAAGTGAAATAGAGAACATGAACAAGGAGGATAAACCAGTCAATTCCCGGTAAGTGTTGTTTATTGTTGTAGTTACTTTTAAAATGTGAGTTAAAATCAGTATATCATGGAACTTGTGCTTTTGTCATATGAATTTAACTGAAAAAATCTCCCTCTTTAGGAAACTAGACAAGTGGCGTTTCCGTCGCCCGTTGACTGACAAGTAAGCTACTTTCACTTTACTTTTTACTCTTATAATCACTATTGTGTTCAGATTGTGTTGTCATTTGAACATCCACTCACTATGTTTCATTCAAACAGATTGAACCCTGGTGAAACCCTGCTGTGGTCCCAGTCCCTGGAAAACCTTCTTGGATCCAAATGTAAGTGGCATACACATTATTTATTGAATCTAATGCACTTGACATTATGCACACATACCTGTGTGAAGGTTGTGTTCATAAATACATGTTATCACAGCATTCACGACCACATCTTTTCCATTGCGGTTTTAATTGACGTTATGCAGGTCAGGCCAAAAATGCAGAAACAAAGCCTATGCTGTTTACCAGATGGTCAGATAGCTAGATGAAGTAACTGATCTGAACTGGTGGTACATGTATGCAAAACAATAGAGAAAAACGGCTTCTGTTTTACAAAGAGCTATTTGGACTCATAAGTCACACCTAAAAAGGAAATGGCAGTATTATTGTTTTCACATAAATATTATGTAGCACAGCTGTTTGCAACTGTTAACGTTGATTATAATAAATTATGTTTGTCAAGCAGAAAATCAGCTTATTAGAATGATTTCTGAAGGATCATGTGACACTTATGACTGGAGTAAAGAAGCTGTAAATTCAGCTTTGCATCACAGGAATCAATTACATTTGAAAATATATTCAAACAGAAAACAGTTATTTAACATTGTAAGAATATTTCCCAATATTACTGTATTTTTACCAAATAAATGCAGCGATAGATATATATATATATACACATACATACAGTACACTGCCATTCAAAAGTTTGAGATCTCTTATGCTCATCAGGGTTGTAATATTATAGCAATTTCTAAAATTGGTTTCCTTTTTTAATATATTTTAAAATATAATATTTCTATGACACAGCACTGAATTTTCATCAGCCATTACTTTAGTCTTCAGTGTCACATGATCCTTTAGAAATCAATCTAATATGCTGATTTATTATCAATGTTTTGAATAAAAGCATCTGCTAAATGAATAAATCAATGGTAGAAACTGTTGTGGTGCTTAATTTATTTATTTATTTATTTTTTTTGGAACCTATGATACTTCAAAATAGAAATTATAAATATTTTCTGACTATATAAGTCTTTACTATCACTTTGTATCCATTTAACACATCCTTGCTGAATAAAAGTATTAATTTCTTTAAAAAATAAATACTTTTGACGACCCAAACTTGTGAATAGTAGTGTATATTGTATCACAAAATTTCTATTTTGAATAAAATCTGCTCTTATTAACTTTTTATTTATCAAAGAATCCAAAAAAAATTATCACAGGTTCCAAAAATATATTAAGCACCACAACAATTTCTTACATTGATTTATTCATTTAGCAGACGCTTTTGTCCAAAACATTGATAATAAATCAGCATATTAGATTGATTTCTGAAGGATCATGTGACACTGAAGACTAAAGTAATGGCTGATGAAAATAAATAAATAAATAAATAAAATGCATTTTAAAGTATATTAAAATAGGAAACTAATTTTAGAAATTATGTGTGTATTTTTGCTAAAAATGCAGTAATATTGTGAAGTATTATTACAATGTTAAATAAATAATACTTCCATTTTATTTTAGGATACTGAAAAAATATCAAAGGTCCCAACAAAAAAAAAATAAAGCAGCACAAATGTTTTCAACTTTGAGTATAAATCAGCATGTTAGAATGATTTCCGAAGAAAAAAATGATATTTTAAAGTATATTAAAATAGAAAACTGTTATTGTAAGTTGCACTAATATTTCACTAAAAATACAGTTTTTCATGTCAAAATATTTTTTTGCGAAACCAGTTTTGTGTTCCAATTTGTAGTTTTGAGAGCATATTTGCATACATACATTATTTATTATAAAGTACATACGCTTTTATTATAAAGAAGAAGCACTTTGACACCAGCTGGCTAAAAAAAAAGAAGTTAGCTCTGAGAGCTGCCGCATTGACGTAAAACACATGCCTTCACATTTAGCAACTGATTAACCCTGTGGTTTGTTCTTATAGATGGCACGGCCACTTTCCACACCTTCCTCAAATCCGAGTTCAGCGACGAGAACATCGAATTTTGGCTGGTTTGCGAAGACTTCAAAAAACTCAGGAGCTCCTCCAGACTCTCCTCAAGGGCCAAGAAGATATTTGAGCATTACATCAAGGCAGAAGCTCCTAAAGAGGTAAGCACAGTGTGAACTGAAGCTCTCCATGTGGTTTTATTAATCAATAGAGTAATCAATCAACGTCAGTATGTATATCTCACTGCTACTTTTCAATCTCTTTTCAGATAAACATCGACCACATCACCAGAGAGCTTATCAAGCAGAATGTCCAAGCTCCCACCAGAGTGTGTTTCGATGAAGCTCAGAGGATTGTGTACGGGCTTATGGAGAGGGATTCCTACCCCAGGTTTCTTCGGTCAGACATGTACAGATCACTTCTGGAAACAGTCTCACAACGGATTAAGGTCTGAGAATATTGCGAATGACTGACAGTTGGACACCAAACACATTTGTGGGACTATTGGTGCAATGGACAAGAAGGCCATGGAGTAATCAGGGCTTTGCACCGGATCCACATAAAAGCTTGAATAAGCTATTGTTAATATGTACTGTATTACACTGCTCTATTGTTCTGCGTGGCTGTGGGATTTACAAAGAGAAATTAGTTTTTCTGTACAGCTCACCTGTGATGAACCACAGGAGATCTGAAACGTGCTGCAACCACAGGAACACCATATGGACCTTATTTAACTTTATTACTTTGATGAGTGTCGATTTGGTTTAGCATGAGATGCCTTGGAAAAATACTAATGACATTTTCAAAACTATGTTTTTAATATTAAGTCATAACTCATAAGCATCAACAATTTCATGTGACATGAAATGATCTGTAAATATGCAATGTACAGAGCAAATGTAAATACCATTCTTTTTGCATCCAGTGGGACACTTACGGATTATCAATAACATCTATAACAAACCTAGCAATTTCATTTTATTTCTTAGATTTCTAGATTGAATATATTATTTCAGGAGGTCAACAAGTAAAGAAAAATGGTGGCTTGTGTTTGCTGGATGCATTGAATTAAAACTGATATCTGACTTGTGAACATGTGAAATCCAGGCTGTCTGGATGTAATTTTTTAAGAGCCGTTTAATAACTTAATAAACACAACTGCAAATAGAAAAGTCATTCGTTGTTGTTGTTTTTAAATTTGCCATGGTTTAAAGGTGTGACTGTCACTGCATTAAATAAAGAAAATACTGAACCAAGTGACATTTATTTAAAAGGAAGTAACACTTCTCCAGCAAAACTGCAGATAAAAACACATTTAACACATTCACATTTAGAGACATTTAATAATCTAATAAATAGAAATGCAAAAAGAAATCATTTGTGGGTTTTTTTTAATGGAGAGGCCTCAAAAACCTATTTGGAAACCAAGATTTAAAGGTAATAATATCACATTGAACTAAATGACAATTGTTTTAAAGAAAGAACCCTTTTGCAGCAGCATGTTAAAAAATGCTGGGTTATTTCAAACCAACTTTTGGACAAATATGGACTAACCCATATTTAGTCCATATTAAACCCAAAGGTGGATTGAAACAACCCTGCATTTTTTTAGAGCGAAAGTAATTTGACAAAAAATATTGTTTGGGGACCAAATCTCACAATTAAATAGCTAATAGCTACAACATTAGCCTCAATAAACTTCTAATTAGCTGTGTATTAATAGTCAGTAGTTGTTAGGTTTAGGTATGGGGTAGGAATAAAGGATTTAAATGATTCTTTAAACTAACTCAATTCAATTATGGACAGTGGTTCCAAACAACCAAATTGTTTTTTATTAACATAAAAGGATTTTTTTTTCAATCTATTCAAAATTATTCTGTTAAGACAACACAATTGAATTAGGAAAATGAATTTGAAATAGCAATGTCCAACCAAATCAATGTAATCAATGTCTTTAACTTAAAACCATTAAGTTTAATCAGCTTGTTTTGGTTTAATAAAAAAATAGGCCAAACAGCTCATAATTTATTCATGTTGCAATGCATGATGGGAGTCATGGATGAGTTCTGATTGGCTACAACATGGTTTTTTGGTGGTCACCATTGTTGTGATTCTCACACTGATTCTTCATGTCTGTGTGTCTAAATTCAAAAAAGCTTTTTTTTTCTTCTTTCTTCATCTGCCTTATAGAGCCAAAACTGACAGATCTTTTGATCACAGGTCTATTGAAATCTGTAAGGAAAACCTGAGTCAAGTACTTAAGTCACTATATGATGATAGCTATTTTAAGTACAGTCAATGCTACATGATGACTTTTGTTCTTGGCTTGTCTGGCTGTTATAACTCAGTAAAAGCAGCCAAACAAAATCTAACATTGAAGATTTAAGGGTCAAGAGCCCAACTAATGCAAACATTGACCACTATAATGGTTGCTTAATTTTGTATTTTTTTTTTCCTCTTTTGGTGATTCTGCTTATTAACATCAGGTGTCTGTAATAATGATCAATCATGACGTGTCTTCATCAAATACTTTAGAAATCGTCACATCCCGTTTTTGAATGGTGAAATTAAACCCTTTGCGTTATTTTAACAATTCATAATTAAGTAAAGTGGATAATTAAAAAGCTTAAGTTATTTAAGCACAATACAATAGTGTTTTGGCAGACAACAAAATATATATATGTTGTTTTAAAAAAATATATTTAAATAAAACCAACAATGGCACAAAACCATTTTTTTGAGTGTGGACCACAAAACTAGGGTCAAATTTCTAATCATGGAGGGCATTTGAGCGTGCAAAAATGGCCTTTAAAGTTGTCCAAATGTTCTTAGCAATGCATACAGTGTTACTAATCAAAAATTTAAGTTTTGATATATTTACAGTAGGATATTTACAAAATGTCTTCATGGAACATGATCTTTACTTAATATCCTAATTATTTTTGTCATAAAAGAAAAAGCAATAATTTTGTCCCATACAATGTGTTTATGTGGCTATTAATACAAATATACCCATGCTACTTAAAGGGATAGTTCACCCAAAAATGAAAATGTGATGTTTCTGTGCTTACCCCCAGGGCATCCAAGATGTAGGTGACTTTGTTTCTTCAGCAGAACACAAACGAAGATTTTTAACGAAAACCGGTGCAGTCTGTTAGTGATTTAATGGCAGTGGATGGGCAACAAACCTTTGAAAGTAACAAAAAAACATGCACAGACAAATCCAAATTACACCCTGCGGCTCGTGACAATATGATGTCCTAAGACACGAAATGATCGGTTTTTGAGACAAACTGAACAGTGTTTATATCATTTTTTTACCTTTGATACACAGCCACGTCCATCTGTCCTGAGCACGAGCTTTTCATCCGGCTCGTTATACGTGTACACGCTCTGGCGTAGTATACGCAAAAACCCTAAGGTGAAATCGGTGATAAAAAACAGTCCCGGATGAGTTTGCACAAGCAAACGTAATCTTTTAGCTTTAAATCAGTTTAAGCAAGTAATTACCGTTTTGAATAGCCGCTATACCCACAATCTCTGTGCACTGTGTAAACAATCAGTGTTGTATACACGCGACAGATCGCTTCCGCCATTTCAAATACTACACCAGAGCGCGTACACATGTAACGTGCCTGATGCTAAACTCATGCTCATGACAGATGGACGTGGCTGTGTTTCGTGTCTTAGGACATCAGTGTATCGTCACGAGCCGCAGGGTGTAACTTGGATTTGTCT
>NC_133370.1:42152637-42250391 GCF_049309525.1 Garra rufa
AAACTTAATGGCAACCTGTCAAAATAAAAGTACGGTTTAACATGTAACAGAACAATGTTAGTCTTGTATTACTTTTGTACAGTATAGGAGTTTATATATTCCCATTTAAATAATTTACATAAAACAATATATATAATTTTAAAAAAAATACAAGATTCACCACTTAATTGTAGAAAAAAATACTACAATTATTATTAAAACTTTTTTTTCTTCTGCGTATTAATTTTAACAGTAAAGCTCTGTTTATTTTTATTTTTAAGAGTTTATTTTTCATTTGATTAAAATTAAATCAATGTTTTTGCTTTCATTTGATTATCAGAATAATTAAAACACAAGAATTTCTGAAAAAAAGCTTAAGTTTGTAGGGCCCTATTGTTCAAAATGTTGAAAGTTTTGGACTTATTTTTCCACTGAAATAAATGTTTTTCGTTATTACACAAAGTAGGCTAAATTACTGGGAAAAAAGTAACGTTGACTACCGGCAACCAGCACCAATGTGAATAAAATATGAAATATAAGACAAACCACTAAGTAAATAATGGCATTTAACCTGAATTATTTTAATTTCCTAACACTGTTTTCTTTACACACAAATTGTAAATAAATAAAAAAATCACTTTATCAGGAGGTGCCATTCTTAAATATTTTGGGGTTTGAATATGTTCTGAATGTATGAAAAGAGTATTATTAGAGTTTTTATTAGATTAATTATATATTTTATTAATAAGCATCGCACTTACACTTTTGGCTAATGATTGTTCACTTAAGTTATTATGTTGCAGTGTTTTGTTGTTGGAATTTATAAAACAATAAATACAAATCTCAACCTAGAATCTTTTGTAGAACTTTTATCTTTTATCTTTTATCTCTTTACATGAATGATATGTTTACTAAGGAAGCAAAGCAGGAATTACTAGTCCAACTTCTCTTTTTAAAGTGTGGAAAAGGAAAAAGCAGTTCAAAAGATCAAGAATCCAGCAACACATGTAGATGCAACAACTTTATTGAAGATTGTTTAATACCACATTTTTGAAGCTGCCTAGTGGACAAAAAACAGTGCCATTTTAAAATTTACAAATCATTTAGATAATAGCCTATTTAAGTAAAAGTGTCAAATCTGCAAGCTTTACTTTTACTGTTTCAGTGAGGGTACATAATAAGCAGTCATTCAAGTTAAAAGAGGTACAGATAAAATATGCAAACTGGGTTAGATTGTATACATTTGCTGGTTTGCAATGACAATACTTTACTATTCATTGTATGGTAGGGCCCCAAAATTATCCTGCTTAGAGCCCCCAGATGTACAGGGCCGGCCCTGAGCCTATATATTATGCATGGAGGTTCAAAAGAAAGTTGCAAAAAGTAAATTTTATTACAATTAAAAATAATAATATTTTTCTATTCAGCGTTTACTGAATTTGATCATTTGTTTATTCTCATGGTCAATCAGCAATCGCTTGGCTGAGAGGTATCTGATTGGTGGAGACAAACCGAAAGTGACCTGATGCTATCTCTCTCCGTCAAAGCTCGCGAGGAGCAAAAAAAAAAAAAAAAAAAACGCGCGAGGAGCAGCAGGAGGGTGTACTGGTATGTTGTGTCTGTTTCACACTTTACTTTTTAACAAACACATTAGTCACTAGCTTCTGCTTGTCTGTTTTACATGTCTGCAGTGGTTGTTATCAACCTTTAAATTCTGTCGCCTGTCCGCTAACATTTTAGCAGAAAGCGAATTTCAACGTGACATTATAGTTGAAGTATGTTTTACCCATAGACTGTGGTTTTACCTGAGCCAGAGATGGGCACTCAAGTTAGTGACACGGACTCGAGTCTCATTTTTATAGACTTCAGACTTGACTTTAGACTCGATCTAAAATGACTCTGGACTTGATTCGACTCGAGGAAAAGGTCTTGTGAATATTTTAAAAGCAACTCGAATTTGTATCCTTAAATACTGAATCTGAATATCTGATCTATCATTATACAACATGATACAGCATGCAGCGCATGGCACGACGTACGAACGAGCAGAATGATTTTCTCTGGTGAACAGGCGTGATCAGTTATGTCACCAATGTGTACTCTAGTGGTGATTTCAGTTTTGTCAGGTCTGTGTGACAAGAACAACTCAGTGTCAAATCAAAACCAGCACAATACCAAAACATGCCATGTCAATGTTATTTTCTATGTTATTTTACCGAAATAAGAGGAATCATACATGTATTTTGTATGATTTCTCTATTTTGGTCAAATAATTAACATTTTTGCATATTCTTCAAGGTGTACGTAAGCTTTTGACTTAAGCTGAACTTGCATTATACACTAAGCTTACCAATAATAATAATAAACAAGGAAATCTGGAAATGCATAACAGACATGACATGTTATGGTATTTTGCTGGTTTTAGTACTATATTTAGTACTGACCTGAATAAGAGATTTCACTCAAAAGACGTTTACATAGTCCACAAGAGAAAATAATAGTTGAATTAAAAAAATTGACCCTGTTCGAAATGTAACATACACTTGATTCTTAATACTGTGTTGTTACCTGAATAAGCCCCAGCTGTTATTTATTTATTTATTTATTTTTGAGTGATAGGGAATATTATGCATTAAGGGCTGAGGGTGTAAACTTTTGAATGGAATAAGGATGTGTAAATATTTCTTACCTTGCCTAAATATCATATTTTTCATTTAGTACTGCCCTTCAGAAGCTACAGAAGATACTTAGGTGTTTCCCAGAACACAAAATAATATAGTCAGACAATGTAAGTCACTTAATAATAACTTCTTGTTTATTTAACTGTTGTAATAAATCAATATCTCGTTTACAAACTCCCTTAAAAGTGATTAAAAGCTGTCACTCATCTTAGTTCGCAATCTCACAAAGCTCTATTATAATAAACGAAGCTACTGCCCATTCAGTCTCTTATTTACACTCTCTCTACACTTGAGATACATTAGTCAACGTGCAAAACACATAGAAACTTTTGAAGCTCCACTCAGCGCAAACACAAATATGCTGGTCGGGTCAGTCGCACATGGTGCTCCTTTTTCATAGTCGCATGTAGTAGTTTTTTTTTGCCCTTGAACGGCTGGTCGCACCAGTCCCACCATTGAGAAATTAGGTCGCACTCTAGAGCCCTGATATGCAAATAATTCGCCATTGTCTTCAATCATCCCTCTACTCTGTTTATGTGGTAAGTGAAATTGTATGTACTGTAATGTAACAGGCTAACTTGCTAGCAAGCAGCTAATCATGTCCCCTTAGTTATTTTACCAGAACGCGTTATTTATTTTCCATTCAGAATACAAATATTATATATATATATATATATATATTTTTTTTTTTATTATTATTAAAAAAATCGCGATACCTTGATTTAATAAAAAATTAAATCGTCTTAAAACGTAAATTCGAATTAATCGAAAGAATCGCCTAGCCCTACCCTATATATAAATATATATATATATATATATATATATATATATATATATATATATAAGATTTACTGTGTCTGGTATGATAAGAATGGGGCCTGGTGGAAAGCGAAAGCGATCACTGATGCAGTTGCAATGTATATTGCAAACTATATGGTGCCCATATATATTGTGGAAAAGCTGGGGTTTCTTTACATGCTAAAAGTAGTAGTGGGGAAAAAATCGATTTAAATCGTAAATCAGATTTTTTTGTGAAAAAATTGGGGATTTTATTTTTAGGCCATATGGCCCAGCCCTAGTTCACATATACAAAAATGCCAAAAAAAAAAAAAAAACAACAACAAAAAACAAAGAACTTGTGGGACCGGAAGGATTTTTCTGAAGAACAGTGGGCAGTTTAACTGTTCAGGACAAACAAGGGACTCATGAACAACTATCACTAAACAACATCCAGATAACAACACAGTATTAAAGGTTGTATCAGCGATTTCTAGCCTGAAACATAAGGTGTCAAATTCAGCTGACCTTTCATCACGATCCGCTCGCTGCCTGCCCCATAAATTGTCTGTGAAAAAACCGCGTCTCTCTGGTCAGCCTAGGGTCCGAGATATGCCAAAAAAACAATCGGCACTACCAACCTTTCCACACATAAACAAACAGTGTTCCAACCAATCAGCGTCAGGGGTTTGGTGTTGTGGACTTTCGCTCCGCCTCCCTCACATCCCTGCACCAGTAGGAAAGTCCACAACACCAAACCCCTGACGCTGATTGGTTGGAACACTGTTTGTTTATCTGTGCAATAGTTGATAGCACCGATTGTTTTTTTGGCATATCTCGGACCCTAGGCTGACCAGAGAGACGCGTTTTTTTCACAGACAATTTATGGGGCAGGCAGCGAGCGGATCGTGAAGAAAGGTCAGCTGAAATTGACACTTTATGTTTTAGGCTAGAAATCGCTGATACAACCTTTAAAGGAACCGTATGTAAGAAATTTATGTCAGTTAATTATAAAATGGCCCTAACATGTCACTAGACATTAAGAAATCATGTTCATTTCAAATACTTATATCACTGACAACAGTGGTCCGGCCAGGATATTGTCATTTAAAAGTGAGAGTTGCAGCCCTCAACTGATGTTATTGTTGTCATTTTGTGTTTTGGTCTGAGGCGCCACCCTCCAGCTATCTACCAATCACGAAGTCAGTAGAGTTTCGTGATCCGGGTTGCCATCTCTGTTAGAGCTGCAGCTAGCTATACGAACGTGTCGGATAAAACATGTATAACGTTACGAAACCTGAAAGACCTCGTTATGAATCCAAAATACGTCGTGACAAAGTCGGAAATAAAACAAGGATTTGTATATGCCTTTGAAAGATGGAGACGGCTGAAAACGGAGAAGAATTTGAAGATAGACGCCATCGTTGGTAATTTTCTCCTGGACAGGTAAGATTCATCTAGGTTTGGCTAACTTTGCTTCCGTACACAGTGGATTTTCCATGGTCGGCAGTGCTAAATGTGTTCATAAAAAGCTTTATATCGCACCACTAGCAGGGTATGAAAACAACCTATGTTCCGACTGAAATGTGGTACTACAGTACATCTTTACGAAATATTTGGCTAATCGCCATCTGTAAATTTTTGCGATAGATAATTACTTCGCAAAACATCTCTTGTGAAGCATAAACATAATTAACAGAAGAAAAACAAATTTCTGTGTAGGACTCGTCACTTGCCTTTGGAAGCTCCTTGTAGCAGCCAACGTTCCTGCAGCTTAGCTGGCAACCTCGAGTCAGGGGGTGAGCAGGAGGGGAAACACCGTTCTACAGTATTTTGAAAGTGATTGCAGTACCAGTTTTGGCCACAATCCTACATACGGTTCCTTTAAGAATCAAGTGTATACATTTCTCAACAGGATTATTTTTAGAAAATTAACTATTGTTTTCTTTTGTGGACTATATGTAAATGTCTTTTATGTGAAATATCTTAATCAGGTCAGTACTAAATAAAAAAATAACATGCATGTTGTATGATTCCTCTTATTTTGGTAAAATAATTAACAAGGTGTATGTAAACTTTTGACTTCAACTGTAACTGCAGTAAACATATCATATTACACCTAGACTATTTTTGTCTGTAAATTTGCTGTGCTATAGTCAAAGCTACTGTATGAATGTGTATTATGCATACAGTATTTGCCATGGAATAAAAAATAAAGGCAATTGCAACCTTTTTCATCTCCTTCAACTTGCAACCTTTTTCATTTAGTTTTTTTTTCTGTAACACTCAGCTCTAATATGGAAGAGAAGATGTGTCATGACTTTAAGTGGTCATGTTTATCTAATGAGATACGGTGCTGTCATTCTATTGACTGTATGTTTATTGTGAAGGATAAATGTTTGATGTGTGTAGGAGATGTCGAAGAGGAAGAGGAATTCAAGGCTCACGCCTGATAAGAGAAGCCGGTTATCTCAACCTGAGCCCTCTGAAGAGGATGAAACAGGAGGAAATGTCATGAGCACATCACAGAGTGTGAGACTTACTCAGGACAGTACAGATGCCTTGACTGCTAATGTTGGCTGTAAAACACTCTATGTGTGGTTATTTGTCCTAATAAGAGAAATTATGCACATTCTGCATCCACTTTTGCATGTGATGTACCATTACACATCTATGTATGTGTGTTTTTCAGGTCATAGGTGAGGTGGGCATCATAGAGAGCATCTCTCTAAAGAACTTCATGTGTCACTCG
Organism: Garra rufa; assembly: GCF_049309525.1. Classification (NCBI taxonomy): domain Eukaryota; kingdom Metazoa; phylum Chordata; class Actinopteri; order Cypriniformes; family Cyprinidae; genus Garra; species Garra rufa. The sequence continues at coordinate 42,158,827 of NC_133370.1, forward strand.
TTGCTTGGTCCCTTTGAATTTGGTCCAAACATCAACTTTATCGTAGGAAACAATGGAAGTAAGTCCTGCTCTATGTTTGTTTGTTTGTTAATAGCATGAAATAGGTTAATTCTGTGCTGTGTACATTTTATTTTACTCAAATTGTAAATTTTTAGTAACTGCGATTTGATTCAAAAATGTATTTCTGCTCTAAACAGATTAGAAAACAAGACTACTGGTTCAAATCTAATTATTCCTTCTAAGAATATATTCAGTTAACCCTTTTGATGTTGAAAATAAATCATGCATGTTATTCTGAAATTTAGCCTTGACCTTTTCTCAACTGTGGTTCCCTTCCGGGAACTCGAGCCGCGTCTAGAACGCTATGGGGAACGCCATTGGCGGGCAGCACTCTGAATCATGTCTTACAACCAATGAAATGACGGGAGTGACGTCACAGGCGCGGTGACGTCATCGACTGGGAAGTATAAAGCGCGTGCGTTTGAAGCCGGCGGCAGCTTTTGTCATTCAGTGAGAGCGCTCTGTGTCTGTGTCTGTCCCGGTCATACTGCTGTTTTTTCGTGCAGTCTCACCGTCCGCGGGACTAACCTAAATAGAATAAGAAGGTTAGTGGGCAGAGTCCCCTGGTCACACGTTTCCTCCACGGTCGGGAGATCGAAGCTTCATCAGGAAGTGATGAAGCATGGAGACTCAGAAGATGGGACCTCTAGCGACTCGATAGATATCGCAATGTTCTCTCTGGTTCTCCCTAGTACATCCAGGTCCGCCCGGACTGGACGCCATAGTACAGACGTGGCCGAGGCAGCGTCTGTACGCATTCTCCCGATCGCTGTGCGCCCTGGAGTTCTGGAAAGAGCATGCCGGCATCGACACGGCTAGTCCAACCATGGTTTTTGGACCTCCCCTCTCAAGCTGGGGGCGCGGTCTGCTACCCCCACATGGAGAAGTGGAAAGTTATGAGTATGGCCCCTGGGGGGGGCGCAACTCATAGACTCGGGTCTCTCAACCGAGGTTGTTGAGACCCTGCTCCTATCCAGAGCTCCCTCTACGAGGAAACCTTAAGTGGAACTTGTTTGCTTCATGGTGTCACGAACACCATCTAGACCAAGTTACTGCCCGCTGGTACAGTACTAGTCCCCGCAAACCCACTAAACCAACTCACTCCATCCTGAGGGTGTTCGTGGCGGCTTATTGGCCTACCACGCCCCTCATGGTGGCTCGTCGGTATGGTTTCCTCGGTGGTGCACTCAGGTTGAGACCCCGAGGGGTCTCAAGCCTCTATTACCTCCATTCTTGGAGTGCGACCAATGGGAAGTATATCTGTCCAGTGTGAGCACTGGGCACATACGGCCACAAAGAAAGAAAGAAAACATGTGGCACGATCAGAGCTATCAGTAGATGGATCACGGATGCCATTCCTACTACTTCCAAGTCCTCTGGTCTCCCAGCTCCATGGGGAGCCAAGACTTACTCCTACTGAGGCTGTCTGCCTCTAAAAAGCTCTGTCAGCAGGTGTCCCCCTCTAGGACATCTGCAATGCTGCGGGTTGGTCCTCGCCCCTGACACGGGTTGGTCCTCGCCCCTGACATTCGTCAGGTACTATGAACTTGACCTCAGAGCCGCTCCAGGCTCAGCTGTACTCTCGGCTTAGCGAGCTAGGCCTAGAGAGTCAGCCACCTCCCTAGCCAGGAGGAGACTTCTCAAGGCGCATTCTTTCTGCGGAAAGAAGAGAAGTCGTTTTCGCCACGACGCTCCTCGTGTGCCCGAGGGCCGGGGAGTGTCCCTGCATCCTCGTGAGCCCGAGGGCCGAGGAGCAGACCTAAAAAGCCTCTTGTCCGTGTAATGCTAGACAAAGGCTCATACTCTCGCGTCCCGGTAGGCTTACCAGGCCGAGCTTCCGGTCCCTCTTGTTCTGGCGCAACCCCAGACAAAGGACTAAGACTCCTCGTGAGCCCGAGGGCCGAGGGGTGCCTCTCGCACTGGCTGGCGAACCAGGCAGAGGCCCATCGTTCTCGAGAACTATACAGCCCTCTTGTCCGCGGAATGCTAGACAATGGCTTAATTCTCCTCGTGTTCTGGCGCAGGATGCTACCAGACCGAGTGTATTTCGATCCCTCTGGTTTCTGGCCTTTCCCAGACCAAGGACTAAGACTCTCGTCTGCCTTAAAATAAGGCCGAGGAGTGCCTCATGCGCTGGCTGGCTACCACGCAGAGGCCCCTACTGCCTTCCCCGTGTGCCCGAGGGCCGGGGATTGCAGTGCCCTCTTGTCCGCGTAATGCTAGACAATGGCTTATTCCCTCGCGTCCTGGCGAGCTCCAGGCCGAGCCTTGGATCCCTCTTGTTCTGGCTGAACCCCCAGACAAAGGATCACCCTCTCCTCGTGTGCCTGAGGGCCGAGGAGCCTCTTGAGGTTGAGTTCACTGTCCTCGTGGGTCTGCGGACCGAGGACTACCTACACCATCTGTCCGCCGAGTGCTAGACAGTGGTCATTCGGTCCCTCTTGCTCTGGCTAACTCCCAGACAAAGGACTAAGACTCTGCGTGTGCCTGAGGGCCGCGGAGTACCTCTCGTTCTGGCTGGTGACCAGACAGAGGAAGACCTCCATTCCTCGTCTGCCTGCGGGCCGAGGAGCACTCTTGGGGTCGAGTGCACTGTCCTCATGGGTCTACGGAGCAAAACATTTAACCTGAGCCATATTTGCAATGAATTATTTATCCACCTTATTTTTAATGTATTGTCTTAATTCTGAACACAGTGGTTTGTAGTGCAAACAGTTTTACATTTACTGCACTTTGTTATTCTCCTCGTTATTTTTCTACAGCAGTTAATGAACCGTAAGTCTCACACATTTACAGAAAACAGCTTACTTCCGGGTTAAAAAAATAAGGAAGATCGTACATTATCACTTGTTAAACTATACTAATACATAGTACTAACAGAGTTGTGTGCCAAAATAGATTTAAGCAGTAAAATAGGTACTCCACAGTCTAAACCACTAGGGGGCCACAGACCCCAGATTAAGAAGCATAGAAGCTATATGAGTAAACTGTGGCTCACAGAAATATTTCTTGCATTAGTTATAAGAGGTCATAAGTTTGAATCGTTGTTTTAAAAATAATCTGTGAATAGTTCACCCAAAGATTACTTTTACAGACTTATTTAGTAAAGACCCAGAAGAACTTGCATCACAATAATCCACAACATATTTTTTTTTAGGAATTTAAATGAAGTACTGTGGCTTTCTGTAATTTAGAAGGTAGATTACATAGAAATTATTTTTTCTAAAATTCCTCAAATTCAAAGCTGATTTTTTTAGCATCATTACAGTCACATGATCCTTCAGAAATCAATCTAATAGTTTTATTTGCTAATTTTGCTGTATTTTGGATCAAATAAATGCAGGCTTCTTTAAAAAACATAAAATAAAAAACATATCGTCTCAGGTTACGTATGTAACCCTAGTTCCCTGAGGGAACGAGACGCTGCGTCATCGAACGCATTTGGGGAACGCCATTGGCGAGCCGCACTCTGAACGTAGTCTGCAACCAATCAGATGACGGGAGTGACGTCACAGGCGTGGTGACGTAAGCGACCAGGAAGTATAAAGCACGTGCGTTTGAAGCCGGCGTCAGCCTCTTGGAATGAAGCGAGCCAGGTCCACGCCCCCAGAATTCCAAATCCCTGCATAGTGTCTGCTAGGACAAGGGTGGAAAGAGATGTGGCTGGTGGAACGTGTCAGGACATGGGAAATGTCCGCCTGGGGAAATTGCCAGGACAGGAGGGATAAATCTCTGCCTAGGGAAATTGCTAGGACAAGAGTGGAAATACACCTCTGTCTGGGGAACCACCAGAACAAGAGGGAAAAGGAGTGTCTGGTGAACATGCCAGAGCACGAGAAAGAAAAGGTCTCCGCCTGGGGAATTGCCAGGGCGTGAGAGATTAAAATGTGCCTAGGGAACCGCTAGGGCTTGGATGGTAATACGCCTCTGTCTGGGGAACTGCCAGAACGCAGAGGGATAAATAGGAGTGCCTGGTGACCGTGCCAGGACACTGGAAAAATCTCCGCCCGGGGAAATTGCCAGGATGATAGTGGTAATACACCTCTGTCTGGGGGACCGCCAGAATGCAGAGGGATAAATAGGAGTGCCTGGTGAACGTGCCAGGGCACTGGAAAAGTCTCCGCCTAGGGAATTTGCCAGGACGAGGGTGGTAATACACCTCTGTCTGGGGAACCGCCAGAACGCAGAGGGATAAAATAGAAGTGCCTGGTGACCATGCCAGGGCACGAAGAAATTTCCGCCTGGGAATATAGCCAGGACGAGAGTAATAATACGCCTCTGTCTAGGGAAATTGCCAGACCAAGAGGGGTAAAAACTCTTATGCATCATGAGAGAATGATAATATACCTCTGTCTGGGGAACTGCCAGACCAAGAGGGGCAAGAATTCTCTTATTTCATGAGGGAATGGTAAAACACCTCTGCCTGGGAAACAGCCAGGACGAGAGTAATAATACGCCTCTGTCTGGGGAAATTGCCAGACCAAGAGGGGTAAAAACTCTTATGCATCATGAGAGAATGATAATACACCTCTGTCTGGGGAACTGCCAGACCAAGAGGGGCAAGAATTCTCTTACTACATGAGGGAATGGTAATACACCTCTGCCTGAGAGTATGTGCCAGGGAAATATGCCAGGGCACTCAGAGAGGTCTAGCGCAAGTTCTGCCAGGAAGACTCAATCGGTCGCGTCACTAATTACCTCCTCATCTCCCAATCATATAATTTACTGTAGCTTTAAAGGGTAGCGCTTACCATGTCTGAGTTCGCAGATGCTGTCGCTCCAGCACACAGCCGTGAAACTGGAATCCAGCCGCAGTTCGCAAGGAGCGGATCCGTTAACTCTCTCAAAATGACAGGATTTATCACGGATACCATGGTTACTTCATTAAAAACGGCTGTCGGCATAGTTTAACGTGAACCGTGTGGTTCTCCCCCTCTGCGGATGCGTTTGCGGCTCAGGAGTCGTAACAATGTACCGTCATCTTGCTGGCGGCGGTAGACAGAAGCAGCGGCTAGAGCTCAGTCTGGCGAATCTGTGAGCTCGAGCTGCTCAAGCGGCGGCATGAGGCTCTGATCGCCAACGCGCTCGCGCTACACGCGCCAACCCGAGCCGGAGAGAGCCGAGCGTCGACACGAACCCGCGGCGCTAGCTACTAAAGCAAGATGGCCTGCGGGTTATACGTCCTTCAAACAGCTGTACGCGCTATAGGTTCAAGTGGCTGCAGCTTATGCTGCCTTCATGCGCTATCGTAATTATGGTAAATACCAAAGCTATCAAGACGGCCCATGGCCCATGTGTTCTATCAAAGATGGCCCGCGTATTCAATCATGCGTTCTATCAAAAGATGGCCTGTGTATTCAATCATGCGTTCTATCAAAAGAGGGCCTGTGTATTCAATCACGCATTCTATCAAAAGACGGGTGGTTGTGGCCCATGCGTTCTATCAAAGGACGGCCAGCGGCCACGCGTCCTATTAAAAGATGGCCTGTGGCCCATGTGTTCTATCAAAAGATGGCCTGTGGCCCAAGCGTTCTATCAAAAGATGACCTGTGGCCCAAGCGTTCTATCAAAAGATGGCCTGTGGCCCAAGCGTTCTATCAAAAGATGGCCTGTGTCCCATGTGTTCCATCAAAAGATGGCCTGTGGCCCATGCGTTCTATCAAAAGATGGCCTGTGGCCCATGCGTTCTATCAAAAGATGGCCTGTGGCCCATGCGTTCTATCAAAGATGGCCTGTGGGCCACGTGTTCTATCAAAGGACGGCCTCGTTTCACGTCGCAATCAAGGATACCAGGAGCATATGTTCATTTTCACGATAGATATAAATTATATAAAATAAAAAAAATAAATAAATAAAAAATAAAAACCAACAGCTAGTGGTTAATTTAAGATGGCACTCATCTAAATCTAATTTTGTTTCTCTTCTTCTCCATCTAAGCCAGGTACCCCAGGATTCACGACCGCTTAGGTAATTTTAAAACCGTCCTTTGGGGGTGGGCCCCGTTCCGGTGGATCCTTAACCCTCAGGGGTCTGAGGGTGTTTTGGGGCCCTGAAGAACCTGATTGCTTGCTGAGCTTCTACATAAACTTAATCGGTATAGTATAAATTCTCCCGAGTCTTTCTGGTAGAACTGCCAGGACAAGGAGAGGTAGAGCTCTGCCTAGGGGAATCGCTAGGACAAGAGTGGTAATACGCCTCTATCTGGGAGACTGCCAGAAAAAGAGGGATGACACAGTGCGCCTGGTAATCATGCCAGGGCACAAGAGAGAAATTCTGCCTGGGAATTGCCAGAATGAGAATAGTAATACACCTCTGTCTGGGGAACCGCCAGGTGGAGTGAGCCTTGACTCCCAACGGTGATGGGAGACCAGAGGACTTGAAAGCAGTAGTAATGACATCCACGATCCATCTACTGATAGTAGGCTTTGAAGCAGGGCACCCCCTCTTAGGGGGGCCGTAACAAACCAAAAGTTGCTCTGATTTATACCACATGGCAGCTCTGTGGACGTATGTGTCCAGTGGCCTGAAGTGTAATTGGCTGTGGTACTGAAGACGGGACCTTAGGAACATACCCAGCTCTTGGGTAGAGAAAGGCTTAGGCCAAACCGGGCGCAAAGTCAATATAAGAGGGGGCCACTGAAAAGGGCCTGCAGGTCTCTCTTGAGAGAGGTAAGTGCAAGAAGCAATGCTGTCTTGATAGTAAGCATTCGATCAGAGATCTCTTCTATAGGCTCAAATGGAGGCCTACATAGAGCTTCGAGCACCACAGCGAGATCCCACGTGGGGACCCTCTTTTTCACTCGAGGCCTCAACCTGAGTGCACCGCGGAGAAAACGTATGACCAAGGGGTTTCTACCCACTGAGAGGCCACCGAGAGGGGCGTGGTAGGCCGATATAGCCGCCACGTACACCTTCAGGGTGGAGTGGGCTAGCCCTGCGGAAAGGCGAGTTTGCAGGAACTCCAGTACTGTACCAACCGGGCAGTGAACTGGGTCTAAACGGCTTTCATGACACCATGAAGCAAACAAGTTCCACTTAAGGCCATAAAGTTTCCTCATAGAGGGAGCTCTGGATTGAAGGATGGTCTCAACAACCTCAGTTGAGAGAGGGGCCACACCCATAGTTTCCACATCTCCGGGCGGGGGTGAAGAATTGAACCCCCGGCCTGGGAGAGGAGGTCCCTCCTGACGGGAATCTCCCAGAGAGAGCCGTCCAGGAGGGCGATTATGTCCGAGAACCATACTCGGGCCGACCAGTACGGGGCTACTAGTAGCAGCCGTACTCCAGACCGGCGTACTCTTTCCAGAACTCCCAGGAGCAGAGCGATCGGGGGAAAGGCGTACAGACGAAGCCTCGGCCACATCTGTACCATAGCGTCCAGTCCGAGAGGAGCTGGAGGAACTAGAGAGTACCAGAGGGGACATTGCAATGTCTCTTGAGTCGCAAAGAGGTCCACTTGAGCCTGGCCAAACACTCTCCAAATCTGCTTCACTATTTCTGGGTGAAGCATCCATTCCCCGGGCCTCTGCCCCTGCCTCGACAGGACGTCTGCTCCCACGTTGAGACGTCCAGAGATATGAACTGCTCTTAGAGAGAGGAGTTTTCCCTGCGACCACAGGAGGATCTGGTTCGCCAGCTTGTATAAGGGGCGTGAGCGCAGACCCCCCTGGTGATTGATGTAATAGACTACCGCAGTGCTGTCGGTGCGGACCAGCACATGACGGTTTCTCAGGTCAGATGGTGGTTGCTCCACAGACCGCGGGCCAAGCGGCCACTCATGACCGCTCCCCATCTGGTGAGAGACGCATCTGTCGCTAGCGTGACGCGGCGACAAGGAGCTCCCAACACCGGGCCCTGAGACAGAAACCAAGGTTTCTTCCACATGTCCAAGGCACGTAGGCATCGCCGCGTGACTTTGATCTTGCGGAACGGGTTCCCCCTCTGGGAAAACCCCTTGGTTTTGAGCCACCACTGTAGCGGTCTCATGTACAGCAGTCCAAAAGGAATCACGTTGGATGCAGCTGCCATAAGACCTAACAGTACTTGGAACTGTTTGACAGTGAGTGACAGGCCTAGCTTGACCGCATTGGCTGCAGTGAGGATCGACTCGACCCGAGCAGGTGACATTCGTGCCTGCATCGTGGTCGAATCCCAAACGACACCTAGATAAGTGGTTCTCTGTAATGGAGAAAGCACACTTTTCTTGGTGTTGAGTCTCAACCCCAGCTCTTTCATGTGAGCGAGAACAACATCTCGATGTTGAACCGCTAACTGTTCTGTGCTGGCTAAAATCAGCCAGTTGTCTATGTAGTTGAGTATGCGGATGCCCTGGAGTCGTAGAGGAGCCAGTGCAACATCCACACTCTTTGTAAAAGTTTGGGGTGAGAGTGCTAGGCCGAAAGGAAGAACTCTGTATTGGTAAGCTTTTCCCCTGAAAGCGAACCTCAGAAACTTCCTGTGTTGAGGAAGGATGGAGACGTGAAAATACGCTTCTTTTAGATCTATCGTGACAAACCAGTCCTCGGACCTGATTTGAGACACGACATGGCTGACAGTTAACATCTTGAACTACAGTTTTCTGACTGAGCTGTTCAGCTGTCTCAGATCTAGAATGGGCCGCAGCCCCCCATCCTTCTTGGGAACAATGAAGTACCGGCTGTAGAACCCGGACTCTCTGCGTTGAGGAGGGACGACCTCGATGGCCTCCTTCCTCAGGAGAGTTTTTACTTCCTGTTCCATTACCAGACCCTGCTCGGGGCTTACAAGAGTAGGAAATACCCCGCTGAAAGGTGGCGGTGGAGTGCCGAATTGGATATAGTATCCTTTTTCTACAGTGCGCAGGACCCATGCAGATATATTCGGCAGTAGTTTCCACGCTGCCAGAAAATCTACTAGGGGAACCAGCCTCTCGAGACTGGCTTCTGGTATTATTTGAGGCAATGACTTGGTGACCTGTAACAGTTGACTGGCAGGAAACACCTGAACCGATTGCCTTGGAGACCCCCGTGGGGGTGGCAAAACCTCTAGTTCCGCTACGATGCCGGGCAGAAGAGCTAGAGGAGATGGTACGCAGGAGATTGCCACGCCCTGTAACACTGGCAGGGTTAGCTGACAAATCTCCTGAGGGCCCCGAGGAGGGGCGGCCACCATGCACTGTGGTGAACCACAAACCTCCCCGAGAGGGGCTGCCCTCATTGGCCCTGCATCGCAATAGTCAGGGCCGTTTAGCCGAGGACCTCTTTGACTGAAGGACAACCCTCAGGTCCGGCCTTGTCTTAGAAGCCCCCGGCTTGGAGTGTTGCTGACCCCTCCCTCTAGGTCTCTCTGGAGGGGCACGGGCTGCAACACTCCTCTTTTGAGCCTCTCTGTGTGAGGAGCTGGTACACGGCTGGGGCTGCTCCCGTTCAACAGCCCCAGAGGAATAAACGCGGCGAGGGAGGTATCGCTGGAACGCCGCCGCCTGCTTACGAGCCTCCTGGTGTCTGCTGACTACTGTGTCAACAGAGTCACCAAAGAGGCCAGAGGGCTGCAGCGGGGCATTCATTTCGGACAGGGTCAGCCACAGATTCCTCCCCGCAGCCACCAGGGCTGCCATAGACCGCCCGACAGCACGGGCGTTCTCCTTGGTGGCTCGGAGAGCAAGATCTGCAGTATGGCGCATCTCTGTGACATTAACCTCCTCGCCGTTGCTTAATTCCTTAAGCAGGTCAGCCTGGTATGCCTGCAAGATAGACATTGTATGAAGGCAAGCACCAGCCTGACCTGCAGCCGTGTACGCCTTGCCCAACAAACCCGAGGTTGTTTTAAGCGGCTTGGAGGGCAAGGACGGAGCTTTCAAGGACGATGCCAGACCGGGCGACAGATAAAAAAAAGAAAAAGGGAAGGCTCCGTCTTGGAGATGCTAACTTTGTCCGTAGAAAACGCTCATCGAGTTTGCTTTTCTGCGGCTCATTATCATGTTCGGCGGGCCAACTGATGTTAAGCTTGGCTACCGTGCTAGCCAGCACCTCCAGCAGCTCCTCATACTGAGGCGATCGGGGGGCGGTTGTACAATATCAGCAACGCTCTCCACATCAACCTCCTCGGAGGAAGACAGGAGAAGTGTCGACTCCTCCACCTGGAGGGAAGGAACCGCGGTGCGGGCTTCCTCATCCAGTAGGAGGTCAATCGATCCACCAGGTGAGGAAGGAGATAGGGGATCACCTGTCTCCATTCCCTCTAGTAGATCGAGCTGCGAACCCCACAAGTGCAGCTGCCGCTCCGCCTCAGCGGAAACGGGGCCAGACCCGCGAGGAACGCTAGCGAAGGCTCCCTCCTCAAAGAGAGCCTTCCGGGAACGGAGCACCCGCAGTGGAAGACGATCGCACTGCGGGCAGCCAGCCCCCTCCAGAGCTGACTGTGCATGCTCCGCACCCAAGCAGACCACACACAGACTGTGTGTATCCCCACCAACAATGAAACGTTAGCAAGGAGGAACACACCGTCTGTGTGGCTGCTCAACCGCTTTCTTAGAAACTCTTTCCCCCTTTCTTGGTTGACATATATCTCAAATAAAAGTTGTGCAAACTGGCACGGAAAAACAGCAATATGTAACAGACAGACACACATACTGTAGAGCGCTCTCGCTGAATGACAAAAGCTGACGCCGGCTTCAAACGCACGTGCTTTATACTTCCTGGTCGCTTACGTCACCACGCCTGTGACGTCACTCCCGTCATCTGATTGGTTGCAGACTACGTTCAGAGTGCGGCTCGCCAATGGCATTCCCCAAAGCGTTTGATGACGCAGCTTGAGTTCCCGGAAGGGAACAAGAAAGTTTTGTGACTGTTGTCATTGCTTGTTGTCAATGATGGCAAACATTTTATGTTTTTTTTATTTGTTTCATGTGTATTTGTTTGTTAGGTGGAAAAAGTGCCGTGCTGACAGCTCTGATTGTAGCCCTGGGTGGTAAAGCGCTCACCACTAACAGAGGCTCCTCACTCAAAGGATTTGTTAAGGAAGGAGAGAGGTACAACACACCTTTTTGGTTTTCTCTGCATGTGTTCACAGTCTGTTTATGTCTCTCATACTGTTTTTGTGTCTGGATTATTCAGTTCCGCAGATGTGTCCATCACTCTGAAAAACAGGGGTCATGATGCATATAAGCCAGAAGTATTTGGCAAGTCCATCATCATAGATCTTCGTATCTCCAGCGAGGGAATACGGACATATAAACTAAGAAGTGAAACAGGTATACAAATACAGAATACATACACTTCACCTTCAGGCACTCGCTTACTTGAGTAGTTTAGAATAGGACTCTGAGTTAAAGACACACTACCAGTCAAAAGTTTTTTAACAGTAAGATTTTTAATGTTTTTTAAAGTATCTTCTGCCCACCAAGATCAAGTCTTTAGTGTCAATAATAAGGGGCCAAGCACCGAAGGTGCGTAGGCACCTATTGTATCCGTTGTGTTTCTTATTCTTCTTCTTCTTCCGCTCTTGAAGTCTATGGCAGCCCATAGAACCGCTTGTGGAAAAGTTGTATAATTTGGCACACTGATAGAGGACAGTCTGAAATGTCACCATAGCCAATTTAGAGTCTCTAACTCAAACTCTGTAGCGCCACCACTTGTCCAAAGTTTCACTTTCTTTTTGCTAATAACTTTTGAACCGTAAAAAAAAAATTCTCTGAATCCTTTGTCTCCTCACACTAAACACACCACATTGATTTGATAACAGCGCCACCTGTTGGTCAAAGCTAATAAGCCATTAAATTATATCAGTAGGCGTTCTACGTCAATTTTCTATCGTTTTGACTAAAATCATCTTAAAATGGCTTCCTTTTACATCTTGTTGCAGTTGGTCTGCTGTTCCTGCCATCATTAGCTCCTCATTTTCCCCTTTGAGTGCTTGGCCCCGTAATTGCTGCTTGCAGCTATATTTTATTATTATTATTATTAATGTCAATATTTAAAACAGCTGAGTACATTTTTACAAGATTCTTTGATGAATAGAATGATACAAAGATCAGCAGTTATCTGAAATAAAGCTTTTGTAACATTATACACTATATTTGAAACGGTGAGCCAAGGAGCCCTGAGAAGAGGGTGGTTCCATATGCAACCTTTTATTTGGAAACAAAGACATAGTCATAAACAGGCAAGGGGGCGAACATGGCAGACGGGTACAGCATAGGCAAGATGCAAGAGTAATCCGTTAAACAGACGAGGGTCAGTCGGTGGCGTACGTAATCCAAAGGACTAGGCTAACGGGTAATTCAAACAGACATGGATCAATCTATGGGCAAACAGAGTCTGATACAGCAAGATGAAGGGTTAATCCAGAGAGGCGAGAGATCAAAGGCAGATGGCGAAACAGACAAAATGAGGCAAGGGAATCAAGACACAAATGACTAGACACAAGACTAAACTAGACTCAGGAAATACTTAGAAATTGATGAGAGATGGAGGGCCAGGTCCATGTAATGGTGCTAGAGCAGACGGAGCTGGAGCCAACCAGGGCAGAGCAGACGTGACAGGAGCCCACCAGGGTGGTGCAGATGGAACAGGAGACCTCCATGGCAGAGCAGAAGACCTGAATGGCGGAGCAGACGGAACAGGAAACACTTCTTCAGACCCAAATTCCAAAAGAGGCCCCATCGTAAATTTTGTTGCTTGATACCCTGACGCCAGCCAGCTTGAAGAAAACCTAACCAACTAACTAGGAGCACTGAACAACTTACAACATTAACACAAAAGGATACTCGTTAATAATCCCAAGGAAGGAGATTGTCAACTTTGGGGCAAGTAACCATGATTAACGGTCAAAGAGATGCACATCATGAACATCAAATGAGGAAAATCATTAGAGATTTTGGTTGGTGGGCTCCCACACCCAGGACAGAGACTGAGAATCCTTCTATACCCTTTTGACCTTATCGTTCCTTACAGAACACTCCTTACGTTCACAGTATGGCACAGAAAACTGCCTTTCCTTATATACACCTAAATGGTGCTAAAAGGACTTATGAGCAACTAATCATCTCTATGCATAACTTCCTATCATTTATGTAACCCACACATTTGCCTATTATGTTTTAATCACTTGTGGTGTATGTACTTTTCAATAACTGCTGGATAGCTTAAGGATTTATATTTGTGTTTGGTAAGCTTGTAATTGCATTCTTGAAATATTTCTATTATTCAGTTCTTTGGAAAAATGTATTATTGTCTTGTTATAGAAATCTCGTCCAAATTTTACTTTGCAAGAGCGGGAAATTTAGACCATGTGACCAAAAAGATAACATACTGATTTATGTTTTAGGAGGAGAAATCTAACAGTACACCGAGTTAAGACAATCTCTTATTGGTCAAGAAACCATTTGGGATGTGTCCAAAAGCTGAGTTTGAAAACTCAGGACACCATAAAATTTTGCTTTAGGTTTTAGCTCTTAACTTTTAGTTTGGGCTTTTAGCCATGCTCTCTCTCGCTTGCTCATGCTTTTTCTTGCCACCGTGTTTCGACACTGCTGTTTAGCGCTCTTTGAACAGTCCCTTGCCTGCACGCGATGCATCTGTCGCAAGTGTGACATGGCGACAAGGAGCTCCCAACACCGGGCCCTGATTCAAAAACCAAGATTTCCTCCACATGTCTAAGGCACGAAAGCATCGCCGCATGACCTTGATCATGCAGAGCGGGTTTCCCCTTGGGGAAAACCCCTTGGTTTTGAGCCACCACTGAAGAGGTCTCAAGTACAGCAGGCCAAAAGGAATTAGGTTGGACGCAGCTGCCATCAAACGCAGCAGTTTCTGGAACCGCTTTACAGTGAGTGACCGGCCTTCTTTCACTCTCACGACCTCTGTGAGGATTGACTCTACACGAGCAGGAGACAGACGTGCCCGCATCGTGGATGAATCCCACACCACGCCCAGATAAGTGGTCCTATGTAGTAGAGAAAGCACACTTTTCTTGGTGTTTAGTCTTAACCCCAGCATTTTTATGTGTGACAGAACAACATCTCGATGTTGAACTGCCATGTGCTCGGACTGGGCCAAAATCAGCCAGTCGTCAATATAGTTGAGTATGCGGATGCCCTGGAGTCACAGAGGAGCCAGAGCTGCATCCACACACTTTGTGAAAGTGTGGGGTGAGAGTGCAAGGCCGAAAGGAAGAACTTGATACTGGTATACTTCGCCCCTGAAAGCAAACCTCAGGAACTTCCTGTGTTGAGGAAGGATGGAGACACGGAAGTAGGCATCTTTTAGATCTATTGTCACAAACCAGTCCTCGGACCTGATCTGTGACACGACTTGCTTGCTTGCAAAATGGGCCTTATTCCCCCATCCTTCTTGGGAACAATGAAGTAAGAGTCTGTCAGGAGAGTGACAGAGACATAGAGCGCTTGCTGAATGGCAGAAAGCTAGCGCTGCTTTCACCATACGTGCTTTTAAGCTTCCTGGTCGGTGACGTCTTCACATCTGTGACGTCTCGCGATTCCATTGGACTGATTACACACGTGATTCAGAGCGTGGTCACGCTGAAGGCGTTCCCATAGCGTTCGACGCAGCTCGAAGTTCCTGGAAGGGAATATCCCTTTACCTTGTCAAAATCAGCTCTGCAAAATATCAACTCATTTTATTTCACGGTCACCTTAAATGCAAATGAACTCTGCTTGCCTGGCCCCTCTCTGCCGTGAGATGATGAGCCGTGATGTTTACTTTAGCTGTGTTTAGCTGCATTTAGCCGCAAAACTTTTCAACAAGCACATTATTAAGAAAGGCCATTTGCAAAGATGCATAAAAAACCTTATACTCACTTCTGCTGTGGGTGAAGATAAATCAGGAACGATTTGCACGAACAGTAGACGCACTTATTGTAAATGAAAATGATCACAGATAATAGCTTTGATGTCCTATGCTTGACTGAAACTTAGCTAAAACCAAACGATTATATTGGTCTTAATGAGTCTACTCCACCAAACTACTGTTATAAGCATGAGCCCCGTCAGATTGGTCGTGGCGGTGGTATTTTATAGTGTATTTTATATTTTATATTTTTATAGTGATATTTTCAATGTTACTCAGAAAACAGGGTACAGGTTTAATTCATTTGAAGCACTTCTACTTAATGTTACTCTGTCAGATATGCAAAATAAATCTCTCCTATCTCTTGCTCTGGCTACTGTGTGTAGACTGCCAGGGCCGTATACAGATTTCCTAAAAGAATTTGCAGATTTCCTTTCATACCTATTGGTTAATTTTGATAAAGCATTAATTGTTTTTTACAATTTTAACATTCATGTTGATAATACAAATGATGCGTTAGGACTTGCGTTTACTGACCTGATAAACTCTTTTGGAGTCAAGCAAAATGTCACCGGGCCCACTCATCGTTTTAATCATACACTAGATCTAATTATATCGCACGGACTTGATCTTACTGATATAGATATCGTACCTCAAAGCGATGATGTTACCGATCATTTCCTTGTATCGTGCATGCTGTGTTTTACTGATATTAACTATATAGCTCCGCGTTATCGTCTGGGCAGAACTATTGTTACTGCTACCAAAGATAGATTCACAAATAACCTGCCTGATTTATCTCAACTGCTCTGTGTACCCATAAATACACATGAACTAGACAAAATGACTAGTAACATGGGCACTATCTTCTCTAATACATTAGAAGCTGTTGCCCCCATCAAGCTAAAAAAGATTAGATGAAAACGTACTGTGCCATGGTACAACAGTAATACCCATTCCCTTCCGGGAACTCGAGCCGCGTCAGAAACGCTATGGGGAACGCCATTGGCGGGCAGCATTCTGAGTCATTGTCTAACAACCAATCGTACGATGGGAGTGACGTCACAGGCGCGGTGACGTCAGCGACCAGGAAGTATAAAGCACGTGCGTTTGAAGCCGGCGGCAGCTTTTGTCATTCAGCGAGAGCGTTCTGTGTCTGTCTGTCTGTCATTCTGCTGTTTTTCTGTGCCAATTGCACACATTTATTTTGAGCAAATGACAGCCATTATGGGAAAGAAAGTCTCTTTAGCGGTTCAGCAGCCCCATAGACGGTGTGTTCCTCCCTGCCAGCGTTTTATTGCTGGTGGGGACACACACAGTCTATGTGTAGTCTGCTTGGGAGCGGGGCACGCACAGTCAGCCCTCGAAAAGGCTGACTGTCCGCAGTGTGAGCATCTTCAACTGCGGGTGCTCCGTTCCCAGAAAGCCCTCTTCGAGGAGGGGGCTTTCACCAGCGCGCCCCGTGGGTCTGGCCCCGCTTCCGCCGAGGCGGAGCGGCGTCTGCACTCGTGGGGTTCGCAGCTCGATCTGCTGGAGGGTATGGAGACGGGTGAACCCCTATGTCCGCCCTCTCTCAGCGGAACGAGCGATCTCCTCTTGGATGTGGAAGCCCGCACTGCGGTTTCTTCCCCCCAAGAGGAGATTTCAGGGCTTCTTCTATCTTCCTCCAAGGAGGTTGATGTGGAGAGCCCTGAACCACCACAACCACTTCCCCGCTCGCCTCACTATGAGGAGCTCATAGAGGTGCTGACTAGTGCAGTGGCCAAGCTGAACATCGCTTGGCCCGCAGAACAACACACACATGAGCCGCAGCGAAGCTGTCTAGATGAATGCTTCCTGCGGACAAAGTCAGCACCTCCTAAACGGAGCCTTCCCTTCTTCCCCGATCTACACAGTGAAATATCCAGATCGTGGGAGAAGCCATACTCCTTCCGCCTCTTCAATCTCGCTGAGAACTATGGGAATGTGGTGGGGGCGGAGGAGTGTGGGTATAAGGCGATGCCACGGGTTGAACAGACGCTGGCTAGCTATCTGTCCCCCGGTTCGGCATCGTCCTTGAAGGCTCCGTCCTTGCCCACCAAGCCACTTAAAGTAACATCCAGCATGATGGGCAAGGCGTACACGGCAACAGGTCAGGCTGGGGCGTGCCTTCACACCATGGCAGTCCTACAAGCCTGTCCTGCAACCCCTACGGGGGTCCTCAGAGAAACTAGTTCAGGTGCATCCTGCCAGTACGCTGTTACAGGTCACTGAATTAGTTCCTCAAATAAATCCAGAAGCCAGCCTCGAGAGGCTGGTTCCCTTAGTAGAATTTCTGGCAGCGTGGAAACTACTGCCAAATATTTCTACATGGGTCCTGCGCACTGTAGAGAAAGGTTATTGTATTCAATTCGGCGCCAAGCCGACGCCTTTTAGCGGGGTGTTTCCAACCTTGGTGAACCCCGAGCAGGGTCTGGTAATGGAACAGGAAGTAGAAACTCTCCTGAGGAAGGAGGCCATCGAAGTGGTCCCTCCACAGTACAGAGAGTCCGGGTTCTACAGCCGGTACTTCATTGTTCCCAAGAAGGATGGAGGGCTTCGGCCCATTTTAGATCTCAGGCAATTGAACCGCTCAGTCAAAAAACTGAAGTTCAAAATGCTGACTGTCAAACAGGTCGTGTCTCAGATCAAGTCCGAGGACTGGTTTGTCACGATAGATCTAAAAGACGCATACTTTCACGTCTCCATCCTTCCACAACACAGGAAGTTTCTCAGGTTTGCTTTCAGGGGCAAAGCTTACCAATACAGAGTGCTTCCTTTCGGCCTAGCTCTCTCACCCCGAACTTTTACAAAGTGTGTGGATGCTGCTCTGGCTCCTCTGCGACTCCAGGGCATCCGCACACTCAACTACATAGACGACTGGCTGATCCTGGCCAGTTTGGAACAGTTAGCGGTTCAACATCGAGGTGTTGTTCTCGCTCACATGAAAGAGTTGGGGTTGAGACTCAACACCAAGAAAAGTGTGCTCTCTCCACTACAGAAGACCACTTATCTAGGTGTAATTTGGGATTCGACCACGATGCAGGCACGAATGTCACCTGCTCGGATCGAGTCGATCCTTACTGCAGTAAATGCGGTCAAGCTAGGCCTGTCACTCACTGTCAAACAGTTCCAAGTACTGTTAGGTCTTATGGCAGCAGCTTCCAACGTGATACCTTTTGGTCTGCTGTACATGAGACCACTGCAGTGGTGGCTCAAAACCAGGGGGTCCTCCCCGAGGGGAAACCCATTCCACAAGATCAAGGTCACGCGGCGCTGCCTACGTGGCCATGTGGAAGAAACCCTGGTTCCTCTCTCAGGGTCCGGTTCTGGGAGCTCCTTGTCACCGCGTCACGCTAGCGACAGATGCATCCCTTACCGGATGGGGATTGGTCATGAGTGGCCGCTCAGCCCAAGGTCTATGGAGCGATCACCATCTCTCCTGGCACATAAACTGCCTAGAGATGCTGGCCGTATTCCAGGCCCTGAAGAGTTTCCTTCCAGACCTGAGGAACTGTCATGTGCTGGTCCGTACAGACAGCACGGCGGTTGTTTATTATATAAACCATCAAGGAGGTGTCCGCTCACGCCCCTTATACAAGCTGGCGTACCGGATCCTCCTGTGGTCTCAAGGAAAACTCCTCTCCCTGAGAGCAGTCCATATTCCTGGACATCTGAATGTGGGAGCAGACGTCCTGTCGAGGCAGGGGCCGAGGCCCGGGGAATGGATGCTTCACCCTCAAGTAGTGAAGCAGATCTGGAGAGTGTTTGGCCAGGCTCAGGTGGACCTCTTTGCGACTCAAGAGACATCGCAATGTGCCCTCTGGTACTCTCTAGTTCCTCCAGCTCCTCTCAGACTGGACGCCATGGTACAGACGTGGCCAAGGCTTCGTCTGTACGCTTTTCCCCCGATCGCTCTGCTCCCGGGAGTTCTGGAAAGGGTACGCCGGCATCAAGTGCGGCTGTTGCTAGTAGCCTCATACTGGCCGGCCCGAGTATGGTTCTCGGACCTAATCGCCCTCCTCGACGGCTCTCCATGGGAGATTCCCGTCAGGAGGGACCTCCTCTCTCAGGCTGGGGGCGCGATCTGCCACCCCCACCCGGAGAGGTGGAAGTTATGGGTATGGCCCCTGAGGGGGCGCAACTCATAGAAGCTGGTCTCTCAACCGAGGTTGTTGAGACCCTTCTCCAATCCAGAGCTCCCTCTACGAGGAAACTGTATGGCCTTAAGTGGAACCTGTTTGTTTTATGGTGTCAAGAACACAACTTAGACCCAGTTCACTGCCCGGTTGGTACAGTGCTGGAGTTCCTACAAACTCGTCTCTCTGCGGGGCTAGCTCACTCCACTCTGAAGGTGTACGTGGCGGCTATATCTGCCTTCCATGCCCTTCACGTTGGCCTGTCAGTGGGCAGAGACCCCCTGGTCATCCGTTTCCTTCGCGGTGCACTCAGGCTGAGGCCTCGAGTGAAACCGAGGGTCCCTACGTGGGACCTGGCAGTGGTGCTAGAAGCCCTTTGTAAGCCTCCATTTGAGCCCATAGAGGAAATCTCAGATCGCATGCTTACCATAAAGGTAGCGCTGCTGCTAGCGCTCACCTCTCTAAAGAGAGTTGGGGACCTGCAGGCCCTTTCGGTGGCCCCCTCTCATATTGAGTTTGCTCCCGGTATGGCCAAAGCATTTCTCTACCCGAGAGTTGGGTACGTTCCCAAGGTTCCGTCCCTAGCACCTCAGCCTATTACGCTTCAGGCGTTTTATCCTCCTCCATTCTTGAAGGCCGACCATAGGAAGTATAATTGTATGTGTCCAGTTAGAGCGCTGGTCGCATACGTCCACAGAGATGCCGTGTGGCGTAAAACAGAGCAACTGTTTGTCTGTTTCGGCCCCCCAAAGAGGGGGTGCCCGGCTTCAAAGCCCACAATTAGTAGATGGATCGTGGATGCCATTTCTACCGCTTACGAGTCCTCTGGTCTCCCATCTCCTCTGGGAGTCAAGGCTCACTCTACTCGAGGCTTGTCTGCCTCTAAAGCTCTCATGGCAGGTGTCCCAATTCAGGACATCTGCAGTGCTGCGGGTTGGTCCTCGCCCCTGACGCTCGTCAGGTTTTACGAACTCGACCTCCGAGCCACTCTAGGCTCCTTCGTCCTCTCGACTTAGCAGAGCTAAGTCTGAGAGAGTCACCTCCTTAGCCAGGAGGAGACTTCTCAAGGCGCAGAGAAGTCCATTTCGCCATCCTCTCCTCGTGTGCCTGAGGGCCGAGGAGTGTTTCTCCCCCTGCGAGTGGTCTTACATGACATGCAGCGATAGAGAACTGCATCCTCGTGTGCCTAAGGGCCGAGGATCATATAGTCCTCTTGTCCGTGGAATACTAGACAATGGCTTATTTCCCTCGCGTCCTGGCAGGATTCCCAGGCCGAGTTTATTCAGTCCCTCTTGTTCTGGCGGAACCCCAGACAACGGACTAAGACTCCTCGTGTGCCCGAGGGCCGAGGAGTACCTCTCGCGCTGGCTGGCGACCAGGCAGAGGTCCACTACTGTCCTTGTGTGCCCCAGGGGCCGAGGATCATACAGCCCTCTTGTCCGTGGAATACTAGACAATGGCTTATTCCCCTCGCGTCCTGGTAGGATTCCCAGGCCGAGTTTATTCAGTCCCTCTTGTTCTGGCGTAACCCCAGACAAAGGACTAAGACTCCTCGTATGCCCGAGGGCCGATGAGTACCTCCTGCACTGGCTGGCTACCAGGCAGGGGTGTGACACTTTCCCTCGTGTGCCTGAGGGCCGAGGATCTTTTGCCTTCTTGTCAGCGGAATGCTAGACAATGGCTTATTCCCCTCGTGTCCTGGCAGGAATACCAGGCCGAGTTTTTGAGTCCCTCTTGTTCTGGCGGAACCCCAGACAAAGGACTACCTTCTCCTCGTGAGCCTGAGGGCTGAGGAGCACTCTTGGAGGTCGAGTGCACTGTCCTCGTGTGCCTAAGGGCCGAGGACCACATACACCCTCTTGTCCGCAGAACACTAGACAATGGTTATTTCGGTCCCTCTTGTTCTGGCTACTCCCAGACAAAGGACTAAGACTCCTCGTACGCCTGAGGGAGTACCTCTTGCTCTGGCTGGCGACCAGACAGGGGTCTACTACCTTCCTCGTGTGCCCGAGGGCCGAGGATCATACTGCCCTCTTGTCCGTGGATTACTGACAATGGCTCTTCCCGTGTTCTGGCAAGGACCACCAGACACTACTTTCTTCCGCCCTGTTTCTAGCAGACACTGCGCAGGACGTGGAAATTATAGGAGCGTTGACATCTCGTTCCCCATAGCGTTTCTGACGCGGCTCGAGTTCCCGGAAGGGAACGTCTCGGGTTACGTATGTAACCTTAGTTCCCTGAGGGAACGAGACGCCGCGTCATGGACCATAATTCCCGCACCCTGCGGCGCTCGCTTCATTCCTAAAGAGCTGCCGCCGGCTTCAAACGCACGTGCTTTATACTTCCTGGTCGCTGACGTCACCGCGCCTGTGACGTCACTCCCGTCGTACGATTGGTTGTTAGACAATGACTCAGAATGCTGCCCGCCAATGGCGTTTCCCATAGCGTTTCTGACGCGGCGTCTCGTTCCCTCAGGGAACTAAGGTTACATACGTAACCCGAGACGTTCTCTAAAAAAAAGAAACTCGTAATCTTGAGCGTAAATGGAGAAAAACTGACTTAGAAGTTTTTAGAATTGCATGGAAAAACAGTATGTCCAGCTATAGACAGGCTTTAAAAGCTGCTAGAGCTGAGTACATCCACCAACTCATAGAAAAAAAAAACAATCCAAGGTTTTTATTTAGCACAGTGGCTAGATTAACAAATAACCAGACGCTGCCTGACCTAAATATTCCTGCACAGTTTAATAGTAATGACTTTATGAATTTCTTTACTGATAAAATAGACAACATCAGAAATACAATAACAAATATAGATACTACTACAGCAACTGATACTTCAGCATTATTCATTACACCTAAAGAAAAACTGCAGTGCTTTACAACTATAGAACAGGAACAATTAAATAAACTTATCAGCACATCTAAACCAACAACATGCCTATTAGATCCTGTACCCACTAAATTACTAAAAGAGTTGTTACCTGTAGCAGAAGTACCGCTTCTTAATATTGTTAACTCATCGTTATCTCTAGGTCATGTCCCAAAACCATTCAAACTGGCGGTTATTAAACCTCTTATTAAGAAACCACAGCTAGACCCTAGTGAATTGGCAAATTACAGACCAATTTCTAATCTTCCATTCATGTCTAAAATTGTGTCTGCTCAATTGTGCTCCTTTTTGCAAAATAATAATCTGTTTGAAGAATTTCAGTCAGGTTTCAGGCCCCACCATAGCACAGAAACTGCACTTGTAAAAATCACGAATGACTTGCTACTTGTGTCAGATCAAGGCTGCGTCTCATTGCTAGTTTTACTTGATCTTAGTGCTGCGTTCGACACTATAGATCATGACATACTCATAGATCGACTGGAAAACTATACAGGTATTCAAGGGCAGGCTTTAAGATGGTTCAGATCATACCTGTCCGATCGCTATCACTTTGTTTATTTAAATGGGAGTCATCGCAGCTATCACCAATAAAGTATGGAGTGCCACAAGGATCTGTCCTAGGTCCTCTGCTATTTTCAATCTACATGTTACCCCTTGGTAATATTATTAGGAAATATGGGATTAGTTTCCATTGTTATGCTGATGATACTCAACTATATATTTCAACAAGACCAGATGAAACTTCTAACTTAGCAAAGTTAACAGAGTGTGTTAAAAATGTGAAAGATTGGATGACCAATAATTTTCTACTATTAAATTCAGATAAGACCGAGATATTACTTATTGGACCAAAAAACAGTACACAGAATCTCTTAAACTGCAATTTGCAACTAGACGGATGTACTGTTATTTCCTCTACAGTCAAAAATCTGGGTGTTATATTAGACAGCAACCTGTCTTTTGAAAATCATATTTCTCATGTTACAAATACAGCATTCTTCCATCTTAGAAACATTGCTAAGCTACGGAACATGTTACCTGTTTCTGATGCAGAAAAGTTAGTTCATGCATTCATGGCGTCTAGACTGGACTATTGTAATGCACTACTAGGTGGTTGTCCGGCTTCTTCAATAAATAAGTTACAGGTAGTCCAAAATGCAGCTGCTAGAGTCCTTACCAGATCAAGAAAATATGATCATATTACCCCAATTTTACGGTCTCTACACTGGCTACCTATTAGGTTCCGTATCACTTACAAAATATTACTTCTTACCTATAAGGCCCTTAATGGTTTAGCTCCTGCATACCTAACTAGTCTTCTACTATGCTACAATCCCTCACGCTCCCTAAGGTCGCAAAACTCTCGACTTTTAGTAGTACCTAGGATAGCAAAGTCCACTAAAGGAGGGAGAGCCTTTTCACATTTGGCTCCCAAACTCTGGAATAGCCTTCCTGATAATGTTCGGGGTTCAGACACTCTCTATGTTTAAATCTAGATTAAAGACTCATCTCTTTAGCCAAGCATTCACATAATGTATCTCATAACCTTGTACTTCAGTTACATCTGATCACATACAGATCATCATTCTTCAGCTTGGGCTAAACACATATTTTTTGCTTGGTTGGAACAGCAGCTACGCTAATTATTTCTCTATTTGTTTCTCTGTTTCTGCCACGGGATTCTAACAACAAAAGCGCGTATGCTAACCTGTGTGCAAACTGTATGTGTGTGTGTCTGTAAGGGAGAAGAAGTGGAAGAAATAGAGTATATGTTTTCCGTACATGCAATATTGTGGCAAAAACATGGAAAAATCTGTCGTTTTTATCCTATTGTTTACTGTATTCATTTTTTTGGTCAGTGTAGTTGTGGGTTTTGGTTATTTTGCTGTTTTGGGCTGTAATGACTTTTGAAATAACTAAAATTGTGTGGCAAAGTGATATAGACGTAATGCGGTCAAGTGCTGCCTGGAACTACGTTCACCACGCTTATCCCTGAAAATAATGAAAATAAAACCATTAGACCGTTCCTCAGCAAGCATTCAACGGACCTGTAGTATAATGTAAAACATTTCTACTGTTCTTTTGAACTTTCTATTCATCAAATAAACCTGAAAACATAATAATAAATATTTCTCTTTCAGATAAATGCTGTTCTTTTGAACTTTCTATTCATCAAAGAAACCTGAAAACATAATAATAATAATAATACATTTTCTTGAGCAGCAAATCAGAATATTAGAATGATTTCTGTTGGTCATGTGAATGAAGTAATGGTGTTAAATATTAGGCTTTGAAATCACAGGAATAAGTTACATTTTAAAATAAATTCAAATAGAAAACAGTTTAAATAGTAAAAATATTTCAAAATGGTACTGTTTTTGCTGTACATTGGATCAAATAAATGCAGGCTTGGTGAGCAGAATCATTTAATCATTTAGTCTTCAGAAGACTTTAATCCAAATCTTCTTAAGAGTAATTATCACTTTATTTGAAGAATAGTTCCCTTCCGGAGGGAACTCTACGCTGCGTCCTGGTTCAGGACACTATGGGAACTGCCTTCAGCGTGACCGGTTCTGAAGCTCTTATAGAACAACAACAATGAACTTTGACCTTGGCCGGCGCCAGCCTATGACATCATCACCAGGCGCCTACCAGTATAAAAGGGCGCTTGTGCATACATCAACCATCTTTTTGTCCTTCAGACTTACCTTGTTCTAAGCGTGAGTAGAATGATGATTCCTAGAGTAAACAGTTTGGGAAATGTACGAAATCCGTGTCAGAGAAATCTGACACCAGATGACGTGCACAACCTGTTTGTTTTGTGTTTGGGTCTGTTATTCCTCACCGGTCTTCATCCCCACCCAAACGCAGGGGGAGCCTGGCCCCTCCTGGCCTGCGGGCTGGAGGCAGGACCAGGCGGTTTGTGTGGCCCTCACGTCGTGCGGCTGCCTGCCCTTTTTCCCCCATAAGACTCTGGGGCGGGGCTGGTGATAGATTGATAAAACTCAATCCGTTGGCCCGGTACATGAACTGACATATATGTGGTGTATATATGTATATGTAGGTATTCTTTGTCTACCAGGTGAGACTTTAGTATTTGAGCTACTGAGCTTCTAAGGTCCCTAAGTGTCGAGTGTAGCCAGGTCTTCCCTCGTTTGTGAGGTAGTGTACCGAGACCTCCACTCGTAAATAACTCCGGTAGGGGTTAAGCGTTGTCAGGCTTCCTCTCATTCTGGAGAGTTGTCCTTTAAAGCCTCCGCTGTTTTGAGCTCGGCTTAGGCATTAATTATACCTGCTTATGCATGTTTACACACCTACTGGGTGAAATCTCCACCCATCCTATAGTGTAAGCAACCTAGGGTTGAGTGTTGTAGGCTGCCTCTCTTTGTGAGTCAGTGCATGAAGCCCACGCTCCCCAGGGCCCTGCTTCTAAATTTTTAGGAAGAGGAAAGTTTAGTAAACCCCCCCTGTGAGTATTTTTATTCAGGCCTCCTCTCTCTGAGAGTTGCGCTGAGGAGATTCTCCCTCTTTGAGGTTCATGTTTAGGCCGATTTCTCACAGTTCTATCAGCACTGGGCAGCTCTAGTAGCTTGTAGGCTCCTTTGAGCCTCGCTTTTACACTAAGCGTATTGTGGCAGGTCTTCCCTTGCCGAAAGCCCTGTGTTGGACCTCCAGGGTTTACTTTTGAACCCTGTATAGGCGCTTAAAGCTCTGTCCAGATGGTAGTTTAGTATGTAGGCTTACTGAGCCTCATTACTATATTGGGGTTGAGTGTAGTAGGTCTCCCCTCATTGTTAGTGAGTTGTGTTGTTTAAGACCTCCACTCCTAGATTTTCCTGCCACGGTGAGCGTTGTCAAGGTGTTGTAGCCTTCCTCTCAATATGAGAGTCTTTCTGCAGAGGCGTCCACTCTTGAGTGCTGCTGATTAGGTCTCCTCTCGCCTGTGGCGTTATGATGATGATCTGGCTCTCATAGTCTTCCCTATGGCTTAGACTGAGAGCTCTTAGATGTGTTCTCTCTGTGAGAACCATCTAGCTGCAGCCGTCGCTCTCCTTAGAGCTCCGCTTCTAGTACATTCTCACAGTATATCACTAGTAGGCCCTGTTAGGTCTCGCTAACTATTTTGGTATAGGCTTTTCTCTCCCTAGAGATTCATTTGAAGCCTCCACTCTATAGAGTCCTATGTGTAGACTCTCGGGTGAGTTTATGTACTTGTAGCGTTGAGTGTAGCCAGGTCTCCCCTCAGTGAGGGTTGTTATTTGAGACCTCCACTCTCGAGCTTCTCTCTCTAGGGAATATTAGGCCTCTTGTGAGCAAACTGCTAACACTATGACAAGGTTTCCCCCGCTAGAAAGCCTGGGTACCTCCTTAAACCCACAGTAGTGGTGAGTACTCATGTAAAGCTTTGAGCACTCCCTAAAACCCACATAAAGTGGTAAGTGCACATGCAAGTCTTTG
This sequence comes from Garra rufa, assembly GCF_049309525.1. NCBI lineage: Eukaryota > Metazoa > Chordata > Actinopteri > Cypriniformes > Cyprinidae > Garra > Garra rufa. The sequence goes on from NC_133370.1 coordinate 42,185,180, forward strand.
GGCACTTTCTAAAATCCACATGAGTGGTAAAGATCCTCCCCTAAGGGTTGGGTTCTTTTCTAAAATCCTGTATGGTATGGGTTACGCAGTACTGCTCCGTTCCCATTCTAGAGTTGGTTCTAAAACCTCTGGTTTTCCCACTCCTTTTTGGTAGCATGGTGTTTCGGGTCTCCTCTCTGCGAGAGTTGTTTGACCATCACTCTGAAAGAGCTCACTAGGCCCATTCTCACAGTCATGACAGTGCTGATACTACCACTCACCAAGACTGAGTGTCGTCAGGCTTTTCTCTCTCTTTAGAGATTCATTTTTGAAGCCTCCACTCTACAGAGCCCTGCTTTCAGCATGCGAGCCCTGCTGTGAGTCTTGTTATTCCCAAAAAGGCGGTGAGTGTAGCCAGGTCTCCCCTCACCGAGGGTCATTATACTGAGACCTCCACTCTTAAGAGCTTCTCATAGGATTGAGCGTTGTCAGGCTTCCTCTCATTATAGAGAGTCTTCTATGAAGCCTCCGTTCTCCAGAAGCTCCTCTTCTAGTACTTACAGGCGTGAGTGTAGTCAGGTCTCCCCTCACAAAAGGGTTTACGTTTGAGACCCCCACTCCTAAGAGCTGGTGGATTGAGCGTTGTCAGGTTTCCTCTCATTTAAGAGAGTCCTCTATGAAGCCTCCGTTCTCCAGAAGCTCCGCTTCTAGTACTTCCAAGCGTGAGTGTAGCCAGGTCTCCCCTCACTGAAGGGTTATTTGAGACCTCCACTCTTAAGAGCTGGTGGATTGAGCATTGAGGTTTCCTCTCACTTTAGAGAGTCTTCTCTGAAGCCTCCGTTCTCCAGAAGCTCCGCTTCCAGTACTTCCAGGCGTGAGTGTAGCCAGGTCTCCCCTCACCGAAAGGTTTTGTGTGAGACCTCCACTCCAAAGAGCTAGTGGATTGAACGTTGTCAGGTTTCCTCTCATCTTAGAGGGTCTTCTGTGAAGCCTCCGTTCTCCAGAAGCTCCGCTTCTGTACTTACAAGCGTGAGTGTAGTCAGGTCTCCCCTCACAAAAGGGTTTATTTTTGAGACCTCCACTCTTAAGAGCTTCTCACAGGATTGAGCATTATCAGGCTTCCTCTCACTGTAGAGAGTCTTCTATGAAGCCTCCGTTCTCCAGAAGCTCCGCTTCCAGTACTTCCAAGCGTGAGTGTAGCCAGGTCTCCCCTCACTGAAGGGTTATTTGAGACCTCCACTCTTAAGAGCTGGTGGATTGAGCATTGAGGTTTCCTCTCACTTTAGAGAGTCTTCTATGAAGCCTCCGTTCTCCAGAAGCTCCGCTTCCAGTACTTCCAGGCGTGAGTGTAGCCAGGTCTCCCCTCACCGAAAGGTTTTGTGTGAGACCTCCACTCCAAAGAGCTAGTGGATTGAACGTTGTCAGGTTTCCTCTCATCTTAGAGGGTCTTCTGTGAAGCCTCCGTTCTCCAGAAGCTCCGCTTCTGTACTTACAAGCGTGAGTGTAGTCAGGTCTCCCCTCACAAAAGGGTTTATGTTTGAGACCTCCACTCTTAAGAGCTTCTCGCAGGATTGAGCATTATCAGGCTTCCTCTCACTGTAGAGAGTCTTCTATGAAGCCTCCGTTCTCCAGAAGCTCCGCTTCCAGTACTTCCAAACAGCACTAAAAAGAAGTTTATAGGATCGAGTGTCGCTAGGCTTCCTCTCATCTAGAGAGTCTTCTTGTAGAAGCCTCCACTCTCCTGAGAGACTCCACTTAGGTGGTTCTATTGCTTAGGTTCTTGGAGCCTCATGAATCACCTCCAGTGTTGAGTGTAGTTCGGTCTCTGACCTCCACTCCCAGAGTTCCCCTCAAGCACAGAGTGTTGCCAGGCTTCCTCTCGTTTAGAGAATCTTTCTGGAGCCTCCGCTCTTCAGAACCCCCGCTCAGTATGAAGGCTTAATGGCAAGCTTCATTGCTTCTGTAGCGGTCAGTGTAGTAGGCCTACTCTCGCTTAGAAGAATCAGGCCTCCACTCTTAGGAGTTCCGTGCTTGGGTAGCCGAGCTAGCTGTGACGTCGGCCCAAGTAGTGGGGAGTGATGTTCCTTCTTGACTCCTCATTCAGTCAGTTGTTCACTTACTCCTCAGCATGGCGGCGTTGGTATAAGCGTTCCCATAGTGTCCTGAACCAGGACGCAGCGTAGAGTTCCCTCCGGAAGGGAACATCTAGGTTACGTATGTAACCCCTGTTCCCTGAGGACAGGGAACGAGACGCTGCGTCTCGTAGCCATGCTTCGGGCCCCACTTACGTCTCTGTCAGACAAAAAGATGGTTGATGTATTCACAAGTGCCCTTTTATACTGGTAGGCGCCTGGTGATGATGTCATAGGCTGGCGCCAGCCAAGGTCAAAGTTCATTGTTGTTGTTCTATAAGAGCTTCAGAACCGGTCACGCTGAAGGCAGTTCCCATAGTGTCCTGAACCAGGACGCAGCATAGAGTTCCCTGTCCTCAGGGAACAGGAGTTACATACGTAACCTAGACGTTTTATTTTAGTCTTTTTTCATATGTAAATATTTTCAATGCACATACATGAAGCACATCAAATATGGTGCAATAGATAAACAATAGTTTATATTGCTAAGTCATCTCTCATTTGTGACTTTCAATGGAGGGACAGTTAATAAATTAAAGTCTTGCTGGTTTAGAATGGCATTTATCAGTTATGCCAGAATTGTCTTTTTTTGGAGATCTAACCTTTTAATTGAGTCGAAAAAATGAGACAGCACAGTTTGTGGCAGTTTCTCTGATAACCCCAAAAGAACTTCAATTACTGAAGAACGTCATTTCTGATCATACAGATAGTTTAATTTGCCTGTCTCCCAGGTCACGTGGTGTCATCAAAAAAGGAGGAGCTGAGCTTCATTTTGGATCACTTTAACATTCAGGTATGTCTAAAGATCCAGTCAAAATGTTTGATAACTATTTAAATTATCTGTTTTGATTTATCTGCTTGGTTTTCCCATCCTCAGGTGGACAATCCGGTCTGTATCCTAACTCAGGACATGAGTAAACACTTCCTCCACTCCAAAAGAGAGAGCGACAAATATAAAGTAAGTCTTTGTGTGTGTTTGTGCATTTGTTTCTCTTATGACAAATACAAATACAAATACAAATTTTCTTTGCTGTTTTTCTGTAGCTTTTCATGAAGGCAACTCTACTTGGTCAGATGAAAGAAGATTATAGCTACATCATGATTACCAAGACCATGACCGAGGATACAGTGGAGAAGCACAGGGAGGTGAGTGCTGAAATAATCACATTTACATATTGGTTTATGTAACTGAACAGAATTTATGTAGCAGGTAAAGCAGCTTTGAAAAAATATCTTATTGGATCACTAAACTAGTTGCTTTTTAATAGGGGTGGAGCCGAACCTGAATACGGTATTCGGAAAGGCACAAATAGCGTGTTTTTTACGAATACTTATTTCGAACAAATACTTTAAAAAATATTTGTATTCGGGAACAAGAAAAACTTTATATCAAAAAGCTGCGTTTCCTCATGAGACCGCAGTCAGTGCATGCCCGCGTGAGTGAGTGACATTCAGGAGTCGGGGGGTGGGGTTAAAAGAGGTGACTGACACAGGCTGCTACACACAGCAACAGAGAAGACTCGACTGGGTGAAAAAATACTTCACTGCATCACTATTTTTGTTGAATAGATTTTTGTACCTTAACTGGGTTCTGGAGGCAGTTTATAGCTTTTGGGAAGCAGAGTTTGATCGGGAGATTATTCCATTAGGGGCCGTTCACATGCGCGCTCAAGTTCGTTGTTTCACATGTAGACGCGCGGTATGCGCGCTCATAATGGAAGCGACGCGGACACGGTGCTACGCGCTCGTTTTTTCCAGGCGCCGCATCCAGATAAATACATCTCAACTTTTCAGAATGCCACAAGCGCAGCGCAGGTCATGTGACCAGAACCCTTTCCCTTAATAACATTGAAAAACAGCCAAGTTGGAGCAACAGCTTATCATATCTGTACAGGAATAACCATTTTAAAATAAATTTAATAGCAGAGCTACTTCAAGCGATTTTTAATGCTGGAAATCCATTTATGCTTTGCTGAAGCTTCCGAGTCTTCATTGAGAGATAAGGTCATGGTTGCTTAGCAACGGCAGACACCACGGGAAAGAAGTTCATTCAGAAGAAGAACAGTTCTTTTAAGTATTATTTGTTTTTATTCTGTCTGTTCAGTGTCCTCCAACAAGGATGGGTGGTGGGGTTCATAATGTTCACAATGGTATTTTATTAGTTGTTGGTTTAACCATGGATGAGGTAATGGCTGTTATGTTATTTTCTTTTCAATGGCGTTCCTTGTTACATGTTCAAAAACATCAACCAATACTGCATATACATAATTATTATAATGGATATAATTAAAGAATACTTACACTATAACGTAAATTAAAAGTGTAACGCACAAAAAAAACAGGATTTTACACCTATTTTGAATTTTACTCGAATACAAATACAAATACAAATACAAATACTTTTCCCCCCTCAACAAATACAAATACAGATACAAATACCGGCTGCTTTGCACACCCCTACTTTTTAATATTGCAGTGTAGTTCTCTTTTGCTCACTGACACAAGGGATGCAACAATACGGTTAGTCCACGATTCAATATGTATCTTGGTTTTTAACCACGGTTTCTGGTTTGTTTCGGTTCTGTCACACCAGGCCAGCAGAGGGAGCCCTGCCCCTCACTGACTGTTGCTGCTCCCTCTGCTGCTTCGCTGGTTACTTCCTGTTTGTCAGCCATAAAAGCATGCTTAGCACACACACACTGCGAAGTATTGTGTTCTCCTGTGACCTTTACCAAGCGTTTTCCCTGTTTCCTAGTTTCCGTGTTTCCTAGTTTTCTGAGTTCTTAGTTTCTTAGTTATTTTCTCGTTTTGTTTCCAAGTCTTAGTCTTAGTTATAGTTTTCCCGTGTTTGTTTGTTCATTTCGTTTGTTACTTTGGACTGCCCCTCTGAATTTTCGACTCACGCTTGTTTATTGGATTACTCTCTGGATTATCTCTGCCATTGTTGTTTGCTGTCTCTGACCCTGCATTGTTTGACCACGTATCTTCCAATAAAGCCTGCATTTGGATCCTCACTCTCAGTCGTCCTACTTGTGACAGGTTCTGATAGCTTGCCAGATCAGTGTGTTTTTTTGCAACAAATTAACAACAAAATACTCCTGCAAACCTCTGTATTCTGGAAAAAAGATTGGATTATTGTATGTCTGCTAGGGCTGTTACGATTAGTTGATTCTGATGAACCATTTGATTTTTAAATGTCATTTTGCAGAGTGTGTTGAGTCCCCGGCAAAATACCGGAAGTGGCGCATTTCGCGGATGACAATCCATAAAACGCATTATTAGACTGTTTTCCAAGGCTGCATGATATATTAAACCCATTTAAAAATCATAATTAAGCATAATTGTGAAATCACAAATGCTTTTTGATTTAGTTAAATAAATATATGCGATGGTTTAATACAAGTGTGCCGTACGAGTCCTGAAAAGTGAAGCCAAAACATTTCGAACGCCCTCCGGTGGTTGGCTGCAGTATAGGTCATAAACCCCGCCTTCTCCATGTAATCTAATGGGATGTGAGCCAAACTAAATAATCGAACTACACTTCAAATAATTTTTTTCCAAAGATGGTTTCCATCATGTGAGGTAGTTCTTATAATGCTGATTCATGTTCAGGTGTTCTAATAAGTTCGCTTTTAGGTAGTCATTTGATGCTATAAACGGGGTGTGGTGTCATGATTGTGATCGTGCGATTGGGTCTGCGGGAGTTTGGGCAGGATTTTGGTACCGCGGCTCCGCCTCGCGACTCTACTGCGCAGACTCTGGCTCCAAACGAACCTCTATTGCGCAGAATCTGGCTCCAAATGACGTAATTTCCCCCAAGATGGCAGCGGCCATATTAAGATGAATTGGCTTCACTTTTCTATATGGAATGAAGCGGAGATGCGTCGTCCATCTTTTTTACAGTCTATGGTTTGATATATGTGTGTCAATTATTTACATGCGTGTAAGTTACGTCTCACAGCAACTCCGGTCACAGTATGCTGTTCCACAGGAACTGTTATCATTTACCTGTGTATAGCGTCTCAAACTCCATCATGTTGCTGTGAGTTTGGGTTTATTATAACATTCATCTGGGAATAAAACATGCGCGATTTCATCGGCTTTGCAAGGTAAATCATTTATTAACCTACTCAAAGGAGAATATCATTCTTATTGTGCTAACTGTTCATCTTGATTTCAAAATAAAAGTTTGAACCCTTACTCTGAGTTTACACGTTTTGATGTCCACATATTTATTAAATTACTGTGGCTATAGCATTTCTGTGGTAAAGATATGACCAAATATTAAAGAATAAGTGGACATTTGACTTAAATGTTGTTCAGTCAATAAATATTTAGTTATATTAATATTAAATTGTAACAATCAAAAGCATCTCCAATTAATTGTTTTTATTGAAAATAAAAGTTCCTTAAGTAAAATTGGTGCATTTTTTGGTGGGAAATTAGTCGTTTTGATCAGCGGTTCCCAACCGGGGGGTCGCGGCACCCCCACGGAAGTCTGACTTCTCATTTATAGCCTCGTGGAGCTTCCGACAGATGCTGTGTGCGTTTGCAGTGCATTATGCCTGCAAATTCACCACCATCTGGTCACCTGCTCTCGCTGCCAAGGCTTGCAGTGCTGTTAACTAGGCTGCTAAGCACTAGGCACTATATAACTGCACAAGGGTAGTAGGGCTGCACGATTAATTGCATTCGATTATGAGTGTGATTTGACGTAGCTTGTCAGTGATTTACGGCTCTGTGTATTAATTGCTGAACGCACGTGATGGAGATTTACTACTAATCAAGTACCGGCTTTACTGACTAAGCACGCCTCATAATCGCATTCGATTTATTGTGCAGCCCTAAAGGGTAGTTCTAAACAGAGGTAGATGCAGGTACCATGCACGGCGACCGACTTTGTTTTACAAGATGACTAAAGTCACAGTGTGGTCCCTCGGTCAGGTGGTGTCTACTATGTAGCCCAGGAGTGCCATCTCTGGCTGAACCTGGCGTAGATGGCTGTTGTAGACAAAGTCTGCTTTCTAGACACATCCGTCTTCCAGGTCGGCCTTTCCAGCAACACTGTCAAGGACTTTGCCCAGAAATTCTCAGCAGTACTAAAACAAACGGAGGCGATCTAACAAAGTTTTCATTTGGTCGCTGAGTCAGGTTACCCAGGGATGGAGACGTTTGGCTCTTCCGGGTAACATTGCATCTGCTTCCCTCAGCAGCCTCTCTTACTTCAGGATGCTTGAGGTTGAGTCAGACTGGAAGCTTAAAGTGCTGTTCAGCCTGCCTCGCTGGCTGATCCGAGCGGTACGACTCGGCTATGCAATTAAGTTTGCCAGGCGCCCACCTAGGTTCAGTGGGCATTCTGTTCACAACTCGGACACAACTCGCCTTGACTGCAGTAGCATATCAATTGCCTTGAGTTACTAGCAGTGCTTCTTGTTCTACCTCGAGATAATACTGTGATCGTAGCATACATCAGACATGGCTCATATCGCTGTCGGCTGTTCTCATTTCAGGAGGGCTAATTCGTGCAGCGACACGCTTTTACCCACTCAAACCTGGTTTGCTCATGCTTCTCGTGACAGCCCCTTCCTGGTAGATTTCCCAGAGGAAGGACCTTCTTCTCAGGAGATGGGTGCCAACTGGCACTCATGCTCCAATCTTGGAACCTAAATGTGTGGCTGCTAGATGAGACGCGGTAGACCTCACTGGCCTCACTCTGTCACTCAGACGAGGCTGCCTATGTTCTAAAGTGGGGTCTGTTCATGGATTGGTGCTCCTCTCCTCGAGAGGACCCACAGAGATGCTCAGTCGAAGTGGTGCTTTCTTCTGCATGAAAGTTGAAGGGGAGATCATTCTCTTCGACTTTGAAAGTGTATGTCACGGCTGTTACAGTATACCACCATGCAGGGGATGGCTTATCCTTAACCCTTAAAGAACTAGAACATATTTGGGGCACCTGAGGCATCTGTACATTCCTTTGTTTTTTCAGACCTATTCTAGCAGTCAGCATTAATTGTCGTATATCATTATAAACATAAGAACTTGAATTGTATGTCTAGGCAGTTTAAAATGACGATTTTCCTTGTTTTCTCTAAAAATAAGTGAATTTCCAGAATATTAAGAAAAACGCTAGCAAAAGTTGGGTGTTTTGTACTGTGTTGTCACAACCTCACCAGTCTAGGTTGGAAATGCCAGTGACAAGATAAAAAAAAAATAAAAGAATTTAAGGACAACAACAGAAGTCTCACAAATCGTTTATTGTAACAAACAAAGAAGTTGGAATCATATCTCTTCGGAAGGGGATCATCAAAGGCCAAAAAACAAACAAAAGGAAAACTAACTAAGGGTTCAGAGCCAAATTGTCTATCAAAACAAAATTCTCAAAAGAAATACAGGAGCAGCCTTCCCTGACTCCTTAACTAGCCAAAGCCAGGAGAAAAGTTCTTACACAAAGAAAAAGACAATCCCCAACCTACTTGCTCCAAAATGAACAAAAGATTATTTACAAATAACAAATAATGAAAACAGACAACGAATATCTGTTTACAACATGAAATATCTTAACTGCGAGTTACAGGGAAAAACGGATTGTATTAAATATACCCTTACAATTGAATAAAAGTTATCTGGGGCAGGAGACAGAGGACGAAACGATGGAGCTTTAACAGAAGCTCTCCACAGAAGCTCTCCAACACTGCTCTGCTTTCTAGAATTCAAATGCACCCGCACCGCTCCCGATCTCCTGCCGCTGGTCCCAATTAGGGGTGCAACGGTTCAACTTACTAATGTTTCGGTTTGTATCACGGTTTTAGTCATGGTTTCGGTACGGTTCAGTATGTGCTATGTTAAAGGGAAAAAATAAAATTAAAGTAAAGAAATAAGAATAATTGATCTAACTACAAACAACAGCACAAATAAATACAATAGAGCCGGGATCGTCAACTGGCGGACCAGATGCGTCCATGCGGACCATGAAGGCTTTTGATGTAATAAAATAATTTCTAATAAATAAAATGTCGTGCCTGCAGTGATGAGAGCAGAGATCGGCGCATTGTGCACAGACAGATGTAGCCTTCAGTGAGTGAAAAACAACGGCATTACGTTGGGGTTACGTTGCAATATTGTAAAGATATGTTTTTTCTATATACTGTATTTTTATAAATGTTTATGTTTTAAACCACGAAGGTGAGCCAGTGGATATCACACAGGCAACGTGAAAACTGCACAATATGTGAAAGCGAAAGTAAAAACTCACAGCACTTTCAGCATCTGACGCTGCATTAACGGCGCACATTTTCACAGAGACAACGACAGAGGAATCTACTTCATACGCTGACAATATTTTAATATTTTACAATATTTTAACTTAATTATGATTTCAGGTTGTCTTAAATGTGGGGACTGAAAGACCAGAATTGCGATGACACTTCAAAAGGCTATCCATTGAATAAATATGAGCGCTGCACATTTCAAAGTCAGCTGCGGCGCTGCTTTGTGTACTGCCATTCTGAAAGCGCTGCTGGAAGAGAATGATCTTCTATTTTCAATCAGCCCGTACGTCTGCTGTTGTCAAAAAGACCAATGTGAAAATCAGTCCATGGTTTTAAGCAGCAAACACGTAGAGTTGTAAATCTGAACTGATGCATCGACAAGATAATGTGTTATAAAAATTTAAACAATTATGGCAGTAAAATATATGTATATGTTATTTAATTTATATACTTGATTGATAATAATTGTTTAAATTAATATAAGAATTGATACTTTAGAGTTTATCATTAATAAATCTGTTTTTTCTTTTGTGAAACCTGCATCTGAATTGTAAATCATGCTTTTTACAGTAATTTTATTTATTTATAAAAAAAAAAGTGTGCAGGTGTTAAAAAAGGTCTTTAAAAGTCTAGAATTTAAGCTTAAATATCCTGCAGATACCCTGGTCTCGCAAAAAACATAAATTGTTTTTATATCTAATGTCCGGACCTCGGCTGGTGAGAAGGGTTCATTACTGGACCATGAGCCGTTTTAGTTGAAGACTCCTGCAATAGAGTAAAGATACCAATAAAATAAACTGATTTTTCGTTTTTTTTTAGATAGGTCTAACATTTTTAGGTACAGAAACTGAATAAAATGATCAAATGTAAAAAAAGCATTGCAGTATAAATTGAAGTTCATTAAAGTTACAAAAGCTATTCAATCAAGTGCAGTGAGTGATTTCCTTGTTATTGCTGTTTGGTAAATGTTAAGAAATTGCTGTCAATTTAAGAGAATGCAATGATCCAGTGCACGGTACTTAACGTTTAGCCGGCTATGTCTCCTAGGATACTTGCCAAGACAGGAATTTTGACAAAATTTTTGCGTGAATTTATCCATTCAAACACAACAAAAGAGCTTAATATTTGCGTGCTTCGGATGCATCGAGTTTGCATCTTATGGCTCTTAAATGTTGAAACTGCCAAAGCTTAAATGAGTTTAGTTTTAATCCAGATAGCAATGTGTGCTGTTCAGGTCTCACCTGCACACGAGCGCTATCAGCACCCGGGAGATGACGTAACAAATGACTGCTCATATTCCAGCATACAGCACTCGCATTGAATAAGAATGGTTTGTCCACTTTTTTTAATTAATTGCTGTTGTTGTAATGTATTGGGAAGCCAGAATGCGCATCCATCAACAGAAACATGCATTAGCCGAACCCTGTTTGTTTTACGTGTTGTATTTAAAACATATTACAGATGCGTTGTCAGTTTCAAGTTGAACCGCGGTCCTGGTGTGCACCGAACCGTGGGAGGTGAATGGGACAGTTTGATTTTTTACTGAGAACCGTTGCACCCCTATTCCCAACTAAGCGCTGCTAGAAGGAGAGAGCGGGATAGAGAGAGACTGCGCACAATACAACAAAAATCATCAGATATGCACACAACAATTAATAAAAATAACAATGTACGTCCGAGGACCTAACAGTGTACTCAAACAAAAACTCCTGAAGTTTGGATTTTTTTTTTCTTTAGAAATTTGTATGTAGGTGTTTTACACTTCTAAATAAAATTTTGTCTATATATAACATTCCCCAAGCAAGTTCTAGCCATTTATTATTTTAGGCGCTTTTCAGTGAAAAACAGGCCTATTTAGTTTATAGACAATATAGACCTGTCCAAAAACGTTTCAGGAGTAAAGTCATAGCAAAAAGAGTGTTATGTAATAGCAAAACACAGTAAAAAAAAAGTTACTTTTTTAGATAAATATATTCTATATTGCACAAATTTTTTTGTGCAATAAAAATATAAACAGTCCAAATTATTCACAAACTACACACAAAATGAGAGAAAAATATACAATGAGCGCAACAGCAAAAAATAGTGCAAATAATTTTTACAAACTATATAGGAATTAGTTACATAATATAACAACCAAATGGATCAATCTGCTGGCTGTAGTCTGCGTCGGGATCTATTTTACCAGGACATCACCTAGTGACATGAAAACCTAAATTCCAGTTGTTTATCCAATATGTACTGCTGTTTCATCCTTGTTTTTGGTTTGTGTTATGTCAAAGGGCACTGTTGTGAGTATGTTTGTGCTTTTTCAAAGAATGCTGTCATGCAGAAGCGTTATTTTGCGTTTGTTTTTTATGCACGCAAGACGCACTTTACTTTCACTTTACGTTTGTTCAGATTTCCAAAGAAACATGCTAATTGGTGGTTCAAAAGACCAAAACCTATGTTTATTGGTTGAATAGATGACAGTTTAAACCAATCTGGGCACCAATATAATAACACAGTGAGACTAAGCATCAACAATCATTCCTGTTTGGCTCAAAGGAACTAATTTCATTGGTTTCACCTCTATCAAGTGGGCGGGAGACCTGTACACACTAGTATAGAGTAGTTTGTGACTGTGCTCCGGAATGGGGTCTCCTTAACCCCCTCCAGTTGTGGTGTCTCAGTATTGTCACAAACATGAATGAGTGGATGCACGCCGCCATTTTATATACCCAAATGTTCATTGGCCTTTGCTTCTAAAGCTTAGAGGTGATTGGGCTCCCAAGTGAGACCCCAAATACGTCACTTGACGAAACCGCTCCATTCCCTCCTTCAGGGAATGTGGGTTACAGTAACCTAGACATTATTTAACCTTCTAAGTGCCAAAATTTCAAAAATGTGACAAGATGTCATATTTAATAAAATAGACTGTAGTTCCTAATACTTCGATTATAGACCAAAATGACATCATGTTCCTATTCAAAGTGTTCAAGGAAATAGCAGAGTGATTGTGTCATTGATGCAGAAGCAGTTCAATTCATAGTGAGCGAGTAAATTGTGAGATTTGTAAAAGAAAATCGCCAAATGGCTGATAAAAAGTTACTGTGAGGATGTGATGCAAATGTTATTTGCAGATTCTGACTCTGAAGGGGTCTAATTATCACACGTCTCCCAGTACATCTTTGCAGCGCAGTGGTGCCCCTGTGCATAGTGAGAATGTTCACGAAGCACAAACAAGTGATGATTTTGTCCCTTTGCCCAACCTGTCGCGCAAAGTAGGGAATGAGGAACCAAAGGAAAACGAGAGGAGCCAAAAATACAAAAATAACACTAATTTATTAAACAAAAGAACTGAAATCCAGGGAGCAAAACAAACACGACGAAAAACATTAAGACAGGACAAAGAAACTCAGGAGACAAACGACTTATAAAGGGAGTGACTAATTACAAAGACAGGTGTACACATTCAAGGAAACGAGGGGGAAGTCCAAAAATGGGCATAAGGTTAAACTAAGGCAAACTGCACAAAAGGGGGAGACAAAGGGAGAAACCAAAACATGAAAACCACAAGGGTAAAAACTTTAGGAAACACAGAAATAAAGTCCTTAATCCTGACACAATGGGGATGGGGGGTGGCAGGGTGAACGTGGTCGTAGTGTCCACAGGAGGGCTGTGGCTAGAGGTAGAGGCAGCAGGGATTGGACAAATAGGGCTGGAAGTAAGCACTAGCCCATGCGTTTTACTACTATATAGTATACTGTAGTACCATAGTAATAATTTAGTACTTTCACCTGTTTTATTTTTGGTTTCCTCTTTTCTGATCATTTGGAATAAGGATAAAAAGACCAAAAAAAAACTTGCAAATAAGTAGATTCAATATCTATTATTTCCTGAATAATACTAATGAACTGATCAAAGAGTTGGCTACTGTTTACATGCATTTTACTACTATACTAGTATAGTAATATAGTAATGTAGTACTTGGTCCTGTTTTATTGTAGTTTTCCACTTTTCTGGTCATTTGGAATGAGGATAAAAAAGCATTCAATATTTTAATTCAAGAAATAATTCAACATATATTTCATGAATATTATGAAATTCAAGTTGGTCGCCCCTGATGACATCATAATATGCAAATTAGATGAGTATATTTACACCCCACATAAACTTTCAGTCATGCCCAAAATCTTTAAGCCCTTTCAAGCCACAAGCTTTTGAAATCTTGATGTCGAAATCCATCATTTTTTCAAAAAAAAAAAAAAACTGTGGCGCCTAAAGGGTTAAAACATTTGGCTGATTGTGAACAAGAGTAACACTTTATAATAATTTTCATTAATAAATCATAAATCAGAATCATTTTGTCTTGGTGACAGAAGCTTCCAGTGCACAGACAAGATGACATGTGACAAGACATAGATAACAAAAATAAAAGTGATCAGAAATGTGCAAAAAACAATACACAATAGATAATATAAAAACATTATATAATGTTTAACTAATCATTACTTAATATATATTTACATATCTAGAAATATGAGATCATGTGCTTGTTAATGTTAACTAATGAACTTATTAAACATTACCAAAGAATAACAGATTATTATTTCTTGTAAATTGAAATGCTTACAAATGTCATTTAACTTTTAATTCATATAATCATGGTTTTTTTTTTCAAATGATTTTGACAGATGGTTTACAATCATTAAAAGCTTAATTAATAAGTTGTTAGCAAACATACTGTATAATGCTTAACGCATCATTCAGTGTGTTTTAAAAATCTACAAATACTTTTAACAGAAATTATACAATATTTACAAACTTTTTTATTTATTTTTATTTGTTAATGTACATTTGAATGCTTATAAATGTCATTAAACTTTTACATTTACATTTAAAAATGTTGTGAGAATATAGCCCAAGTACTGATGCATTTACCTCTCTCCTAGCGGTAGCACATTACGGAGCCATTCTGAGCTTCCTTATGTCTGCATTTAACGCTCTCCTAGTGTTAGCACATTACGGAGTAATTTCCTAGTTTCCTTGTTTCTTAATTAAGTCTTGTTTTTAGTCTAGGTATCCGTGTCTTGATTCCCTGCCTGGTTTATCTTGTCCTGTATGCTTCTCTGTTTCTCTAGATCTCTCGCCCATTTTGGATTACCCTTTGTCTTGCCATTTTGGTATTTTGTATTTTGTAATCCGCCCGTTTCATGTCTCTGTCGCTCCGTTACAATGAACAGTCATTTTTATTGCAAAAATGTGTCCCAAAAGACTGAAATTCATCCCATTTTCACATCTTTAATTTCACATCTTTAATTCTTCAAATTTTCAAGGAAAATACTTCATTCATCAAATCAATGCAATATTGCAACCCATACCACACAACCTGTCCCTAACCCTACATGTATCACACAAGATGTGCATAATCATATGAATTAGTTTAATGATATTTGTAATCATTTTCATTTACATTAAATGTCAATTATTAGGTAATGTTTAATACATTTATTAGGAAACATTAACAAGCACATCATTTCACATTTCTAGATATGTGAATATATGAACTAATGATCCGTTACTTTTGTTTTTATAACTCTTTTGTTGGACAACAGGTTTAGAAAGGCTTATAATTGCATGTCTATAGTCTCGCATAGCTAGACCTTCAGCCAACGTCCTGTCTGATGTCTGGGGCTCAAACTATTGCATGTCATTAGAAGGAAAGATGCTCTGCTTGTTTTGCTTTTTCAGATATAAGCGGGGAAGGGTTTCCTCATCTCAGCATGTGAAATCACAGGCACACACAGCAAATTCCGAGAGAAATATATGCAAAACCTAAAACCCACAATTCACAAGCGCGTATTGAACCGCGGATGTCGTACCGAACGGTTTGATATTATTTTGAGAATTGTGACATCGCTAACTGACACCCTTTCCTCTCTCACAGACTCTACAAGAACTAAAGAGAAAGCTGCAAGAGAAAGAAGAGTCAAAAAAAAATCTGGCTTCACTAGATGAAATGCAGCAGACGTTGAATGAGCTGAACAATCAGATGGCCTGGGCTCTGGTTAGGAATCACCACCAACACAACATGAGCTCTGATTGCATGGCTCAAAATGAATATAACAATTCCAGAATTTTTTTTTTATTATTAATATTTTGTTATTAAATTTTTTTATATTGAAATTGTAGTGGTTTTGTTAAGGTGAAAAGGATAGTTCATGAAATGAAAATTCATAATGAAAATTCTGTCGTTAATTAGTCATTCTCATGTCATTCCAAATCCTGAAGACCTTCATTTATCTTTGAGACACAAAGTATGATATTTTTGGTAAAATTTGTGACCTGAAAGGTCTTAGGGGTTTGGAACAACATGAGGGTAATTGGGTAATTAATGACAGAATTTTCATTTTCAGGTGAATTATCCCTTAAAAGTACCAGAATTATAAATTATTTATGGTTCCAATCATGTTTTAAATATGTTATATAACCAAAGATTGTGGCCTAATGCTAAAATGTACATCAGGTGGCAGAGGTAGAACGGGAGATGAAGACCATGAGAGAACGAATTGCAGCTGAAGAGAGATCCACCGTAAAATATGACCAGAAGGTGGAAGAGTGGGAGGTGACTGAATATTATCTAGACTTTCTGTTGTTTAGTATGCAATCCAGTCCAGATTTCAGCTTTTTCAGCCTAAGTAGGTATTTTGGCCAGAATGAGATAGATGTTTAAATCTGTCAAATTCAGATTTATTTATGAAATATATATGTGTGTGACCCTGGACCACAAAACCAGTTAAGTTAAGTAGTATGGGTATATTTGTAGCAATAGCCAAAAATACAATACATTGAATGGTTCAAAATGATACATTTTTCTTTTATGAATTCCTTTTAGATTCCAGATGTTCAAATAGTTGAATCTTGGCCAAACTTTATTCTATTGTGTCAAACCATACATCAATGGAAAGCTTATTTATTTAAAGGGTTATCATGTGCCGTGTGAAAGGCCCTTTAGTTGCTTATATTTTCAACCCTGTGTTAAACCCTCAATGTTTTATGCCATTATTACACAGCTCTGTTGGGTTGCGCACAGACAGCAGCCCTAATTATTTCAATGTGTAGAAAATGCTTAATGAAAATGTAATTATGTTGATTCACAGTAATGTGCAGTGTGTCTATTTGGGTTTTTCTTGTTTGTAGGGGAAAGTTCAGGAGGCCAACAGGACATGTAGAGAGTTGCAGGATCAGCTGGAGGGTGTGACGGTGCGCATGCAGCAGCTGCAGCCTCAGTGTGCCGAACTGAAGAAACAGGCACAGGCGTGCAGCCAAGTCCACAAAACTGCCGAGGTGCTCATGCATGCACAACACTATAAAGAGGGAAATAAAAACTTTGTGCTCAACTTTCAGTGGTAATTGGATAAAATAGAAATTCACTTTACTTCTTTTTGTTTTTCATTTTTCTTGGCTTAGGCTGGTCTCCATCGTAAAAAGACTAACTTGAGAGACCTTGAAAAGGATAAAGATCAGCTTAACAAGCGGATCCGAGAACTCAAACACAGGTACTTCAAAAGTGTGGTGAAAGGAAACAGCGTTATACAACATTATCCTTGTATCATTTCCAGCTGTTTCATTATGACCCAACCCCTCCTCTCTGTCCAGCATAAGTCAGTCAAACTCAGCTGACACTCGTGCTCGTGTGGAGAGGATGAATCACATTCAGACTGAGCTGGAAGATCTAAGTTTCCAGGATTCTACTCTGGCTCAGCAGATTGATCAGTGTAATCAGGCCAGTGCTGCTGCTAAAGAAAAACTGACTAGAATGAGGTTAGTACAGTTGTTGGTAAAAGTATTTTCTTAATACAGGGATCCCAGCTATAAGGATAAATTACAATATTACAAACATGAAATTAAAGGGGTCATACAATGTTGTTAAGAACATTATTTTGTCTATATGGTGTAATGCAATGTGTTTACGTGGTTTAAGCATTTTCCACATACTGCATATTATTGTAACTTCTCTCTGCCCCACCTTTCTGAAACGGGTCAATTTTTACAAAGCTCATCGTTCTGAAAAGCGTGGTGTGCTCTGATTGGCCAACTATCTAGTGCATTGTGATTGGCCGAATACCTCAAGCGTGTGATGGAAATGTTATGCCCCTTACTATATTTTAACATTGTGTTCTGGTGCTTCGAGACAGACAATAAAACCCATTATAAACGAGGCATTTGTTGCATCCAGTGGGGACATAAATACTGATTATAATGACTTAAACTGTATTTTTATGTGTTGCATCACGCCACACCATGGGGGCAGAACAACAGACAATACTTTGTAAACATAACACCATGTCTGCATTTGTGATCATAGAATCGACAAATAACAAGCGCTACTACTCTACACAGCTTAAAACTAGTGTTTGAATAGTGAGTAGCAAATTATTTAAATATGAAAACATACAAGCTGTGAGCCTTCAGGAAACAGTCCTCTTTAAAGGGATAGTTCACCCAAAAATGAAAAGTTGATATTTATCTGCTTACCCCTGGGGCATCCAAGATGTAGGTGACTTTGTTTCTTCAGTAGAACACAAACAAACATTTTTAACTCAAACCGTTGCAGTCTGTCAGTCCTACAATGGCAGTCAATGGAACCCACAGCTTTGGAAAAAAAATACACATACAAAACCAAATTAAACCCTGCGGCTCATGATGATACATTGAGGTGTTATAAGAAACAAAACGATCGGTCTGTGCAAAAAAAAAACTGAACAGTATTTATATCATTATTTACCTCTGATCCACTGCAACGTCTTATTCTAAGCGCATTCACAACATGACGTGTCAACGTGATCTGCCATAGTATATGTCACTCATTGTTTACACAGTGCAAAGCGGGCCGCGGCTACTCAAAATGGTAATTAATTGTGCTTATCCTGATTCTGGCAACCGATTAAAAGCTAAAAGATTACGCTTCTTTGTGTGAACTTATCCGGGAGTGTTGAATTTTCACAGACTACATTGCCAGAACACATTGACGCATCACACACCGGCTGTTGTGAACACACTCGATACAGTTGAACGTTGCGGTGGATCAGAGAAAAATAATGTTATAAATACTGTTCAGTTTCTTGCACAGATCAAACGTTTTGTGTCTTAACACCTCAATTTATCATCACGAGCTGCAGGGTTTAATTTGATTTTGTCTGCGTTTTTTTTTTACTCTCAAAGATTTGGTGCCCATTGAGTGCCATTATATGACTGACAGACTGCAGAGGTATGAGATAAAAAAATAAAAAAAACTTTGTTCTACTGAAGAAACAAAGTCAACTACATTTTGGATGCCCTGGGGTTAAGCAGATAAAAATCCAATTTTAATTTTTGGTTGAACTTTAAAAATGCACTACACACACTTGAATATTCAGGTTGTACTGTCCTGGAACAGAGTTTAACCACTGATGTGTAGTTGTGTTCTCTTTTAGAAGCCCAAAAAATAGTTTTGCCCTTTCAACAAAACACATAGGACTGTGTACATAATGCCTTTAATAAGGGAAAGAACTACAATTAACTCCCATGAAGCCTTGCGAATGCCATAATAAAATAAATTAGAGAAATATAAAACTATTGATTTAAACATGCTGAGTATACATATGTGACCATGGACCACAAAACCAGTCATAAGGTTAAATTTTACAAAACTGAGATTTATACATCACATGAAAGTAAAATAAATAAGCTTTCTATTGATGTATGGTTTGTTAGGATAGGACAATATTTGGCCAAGATACATCTATTTGAAAATCAGGAATCTGAGGGTGCAAAAAAAAAATTAATAAATACTGAGAAAATCACCTTTAAAGTTGTCCAAATTAGGTTCTTAACAATGCATTTTACAAATCAAAAATTACATTTTGATATATTTACAGTAGGAATTTTACAAAAAATCTTCATGGAACATGATCTTTACTTAATTTCCTAATGATTTTTGGCATAAAAGAAAAATCTAAAATTTTGACCCATGATATGTATTTTTGGCTATTGCTACAAATATACCCCAGCGACTTAAGACTGGTTTTGTGGTCCAGGGTCACATATATGAAAACGTCTCTAGGTTACGTATGTAACCCTAGTTCCCTGAGAAGGGAACAAGACACCGCGTCCCCTAGGGGTCGCTATTGGGGAACGCTGCAGCGTGACTCGTGTCTGAAGAATGCATATAGAAAAACTCCATGAAATGGCCGGCGACAGCGTATGACGTCACCGCGGCGCGCATGTCGCTGCTGGTGCGTCACTACCGGGCGACACAGTATAAAGGAGTCGCCGAAGTAAACATACACCCGCTTCACTGTCTGAAGCTTCTCGTCCGAAGCATGGGAAGAAGCCTAGGGGACGCGGTGTCTCGTTCCCTTCTCAGGGAACTAGGGTTACATACGTAACCTAGAGACGTTCCCTTCCGAGGGAACACTCACCGCGTCCCCTAGGGGTCGCTATTGGGGAACGGTATACCCACGTCTCCATGCTGAGGGGAGTGCATAGTAGTGAGCACTAAGTGTAAATTCTGTGAGGAATTATCCCTATAGGACGAGGTGACAGCTGTCAGAACGTAACCTCCCCGGCCAAAGCCTGAACTGTTTCTCACTTACCTGAATGGGTCAAAGGACCCAGAGCACAGCTCAGGTTGGAATCGGAGATTCCTTCGGAGGAACGGCTAAGTTAATACTTAGACTTAACTAGAACAGGAACTGCCAGTACTACTGAGTCTAGTTCCCTCAGTGAACTGACTCAGAAATAGCGACTAACAGGCCTGTCCCAGGACAGAGACCGTTCTAGCAGGGGTTATCCTCAGATAACGCACCCTGGATAACAGATGGTCAGGAGATATCTAAGGTGATATCGAGTGAAGTTGGGCCCAGGGAGACCGGGGTTTTAAACCAACTCAAAAAATGGGAACGAGGACCGCGTAACCCATACCGTATAGGATTTTAGAAAAGAACCCAAAAACTTGTTGGGAACTTACCACTTATGTGGATTTTAGGAAGTGCACAAAGATTCCGTGCGCACTTACCACTATTGTGGATTTCAGAAAGTGCCCAGGGTTTAGCGTGGGACACTTACCCTAGTAAAATGGGATTTGGAGACTGTGTTTTCCCCCATTTTGAGGGTTTCATATTAAAGCTCCATATTTGTCATAGGATGACAAGAATTAAAATAGGGGAGGAACCCTCCCTGTTTAGAGAGGGGAGCAATGCTACACCCCAATCAGGACAGACAGTCCTCAAACTGTTAGTCGACTGATGAAATCATGGAGCTACTGACCATCATGATAGTGGACGCAGACAGCGGACAGACCCCTAACCCCGACTTGCAGGGAGGAACATCCGTCCTTAAAAAGGGCAATGCTCTGAAGGGACCCTTTAGTGTAAAGGGGAGCATACTAGACCCAGTCCACATGGATGCCTACTAGGAGAAGGTGGTGCTCAGGAATTACCCTTCCTCGGAAGGGGAGCATACTCATCCCACTAGGAGCCGCGCTCTAAAACGGGACCCTTGCGAAGGGGAGCGAACGTGCTCAAATCAGGACCTTGAGAAAGATAGAGGTTATTTCTTCCTTAGCCAAGGGAGAAAAATTCACCATGCGGCAGTGGAGCTGCTTTGAGGGAACCCAAAAGGTGAGCTGCCAACAGCTTGAAGAGGCTTCAATCGTAGGAGCCTTCGCTTCTAGCATGTTAAGGGTAGGTTTCAAAACCCTGAGAAACAGGGAGAAATGCCAACACCCGCCAGAAGGTGGTGCTCTAGTAGGACCCTTTCCGCAGAAAGGGGAGCAGCCAAGGTCATTTCAAGGTCCTGAAAAAGGGGGGAACTCCTAGTTAGTCATAAAGCCTGAAGGGGAGGTGACACTCGACCCGGAAGTCAGGCGCAGACAGGCTCCTAACCCTGATTAACAGAGAGGAAAACCCGCCTGCCAGGAGGCAGCGCTCGGATTTCACCCTTCCTCAGAAGGGGAGCTTACTCCTCCTGCCAGGAGCATCGCTCGAGAGGAACCCTTTCTCAAAAGGGGAGCAATCATACCTGACTCAGGAAGCCTGATGACAGATTCTACCCAAACAAAGGGGAATTTGTCCACACGACAGTGGTGCTACTGACGAACCTTGAATTAAGGTGAGCTGCTGTCGTTGAAGAGCTCTGAGAGCACCCTTTCCGCGGAAAGGGGAGCTACTAAAGTTACTTCAAGTTGCTGAGAAGGGAGCTCCTGGATAGTCATGGTGACAGACTCCTAACCCTGAAGGCCAGGGGGGAACGCCCGTCCTGACGAGGGGCGCTCATTGGGGACCCTTTCCTCGGAAAGGGGAGAGCCCAGCTCGTGCGTGAGGCCTGAAGAGTGAGAATCAGCCTGGACAAGAAGGACAGGCCCCTAACCCAGATGAACCGGGAGGAGAACCTGGCTCTGTCAGCGAGAAACAGTACTCTAAATAAACCCCTTCCGCAGAAAGGGGAGTACTACCTCGGTTGAATCGACCCTGCCCTCGGGCTAACAGGGGGATCGACAGACCCCAGTCTAGGTGGACTTATGTTCCTGTCTCAACGGGACATAAATTCCCCGGAGCAGGAACTTATGAGGATAGACTCCTAACCCTGAAGGCCAGGGAGGAACGCCCATCCCGCCAAGGGGGCGCTCGTTAGGGACCCTTCCCTTGGGAAGGGGAGAGCCCAGCTCGAGTGTGAGCCTGAAGAGTGAGAATCAGCCTGGACAAGAGGGACAGGCTCCTAACCCAGATGAACCGGGAAGAAAACCTGGCTTGTCAGCGAGAAGCGGTACTCTGAATAAACCCTTTCCGCGGAAAGGGGAGTACTACTTTAGTTACTGGAGAACTGAGAAATTGCTCCTTGGAGACAAAACTCAGGAGGTGCTGGAAAGAACCTTCGGCTGATAAGATCACTTCACAGGATCTAAAGTCCACAGAGAGAGTCTGGAAGAGGGATTCTCAGAAAAAAAGGCCTGCAAAGGACAAATGTTAAACATGCCAAGGGCAATCCTAAGAAGGAAACTTAGGGAGCTTACCTTGAAGAGGACATAAGTCCTATGTCTAACATATGCTGAGAGGGTGGTTTACCGCACGACCTGTGGCGTGGATAGGACGAACACTGCCGTAACCATAACCCGTAGGATCAGAGGGGGAGCATCCGCCGTGAACTCGTCATGTTTTTCTCTGAGAAGCAAAAACACAACACACAGGCCTGAGACAGTATTACGTTCTTTTTCTTTATTAAAAGAAAAATATGGATCGTACTCACCCATGAGTGACCTGCATTTAACTCAAACTTAAACAAAACCTGTTTAAGGAGTTAAAATCCAGACCATTGGTAATGGAGGTTCTTATGGGACATAAGAACCGCTGCATGCAGGGAGCTCATGTTGTAGGGCTCGGACCTGGGCCTTCATGGAGTGAAGGACTCAAAGGCAGTGATCTACCTAGCCCAAATCACATAAATCCAGAAAGGCCAATGAGCCTGGGAAAAACTAACAGATCAGTGAAAGACCTCCGGTTAGTCCTCCTGAAAACAGCCCAAACCAGCAGAGTGGGCTGTCTATTTAAACCCTAGCAGGGGAGACAGCACCATCTAGGCAAGAGCTTAAAAGAACTACTTTTCTGTTTCCAAACAAAAAGTAATCAGTAAGCCCACACACAGATATCCGCAGATATCTGTATGTGTAGGAAGGACTACCAGAGGTAAAAACTGACTGAAAGCCTCCAGCCCTAAAGTAGGAAGAGTTAACATACAGCTAGCCTCAGACAGCTGTAGTTAATAAGACTGTTCTGCCATGATCTGCATAATCATGGTCGAACTAGTCTAGGAAAATCTCTCCCCTTTATATGTACACATATAAGCATACATAACATACATATGTATATACATATACATGCACACACATATTTTATGGCAGTATATTAACTCCACAATCGCGACGCGCAGCACATATTCGGCTCCCGCGGGAGCTAAACAAACTCCGCCCAGACGCCAAATTCCCTCGGGAATAAAACGAGCAAGGAGCCGCTGGCGACGCCGCGAATGCGTCTGTTAATGCCGCGAGAGGCAAAAACACTCATGCAAAATGAGGAACAGAGAAACTCACCTCCCTCCTTTGCGTACTGCGTTTTCGCGATAAGCCCATTAGTCCCTCGGGAGCTGAACGAGCTGTAATTTACCACACCCACGTAGCAGAGAGTCGTAGCAAGTGGGTATGAGAGCGTGCCTCTCGTTACAAACAAGCAATGAATGCACCGATCGCATTCTACTCTCTCAAGAGGTAATCTTGCTTGCGTTCTCCCCTCACAGCTCGGGCAGTGTGAAAGTGCGGGTATCAGATTACCACACACGTCACGAGCAGGCCTCCGGTGAGAGAATATGCACTCCTAGACAAAGAGAAAGCTGAAGACAGCGAAGAGGGTGTATGTTTACTTCGGCGACTCCTTTATACTGTGTCGCCCGGTAGTGACGCACCAGCAGCGACATGCGCGCCGCGGTGACGTCATACGCTGTCGCCGGCCATTTCATGGAGTTTTTCTATATGCATTCTTCAGACACGAGTCACGCTGCAGCGTTCCCCAATAGCGACCCCTAGGGGACGCGGTGAGAGTTCCCTCGGAAGGGAACAATGTATTTTACATTTAGTGGAAAATATGAATTTTATGCATACAAATCAGGGCTTGACATTAAGCCTTGATGTGTGCCTCATCTCTGCTCCTCTGCTCTGTCTTACTTTAATCAGCATATTTGTGATATTTGCCTTAAAGTGGTTTCTAGGACATGTTTTACCTTTATGAGGGGCAATATTTTCCTAAATATCCTAAATGTTTCTAAATGTGCGTGTCAGCATTTACGTCAAATTCTTACATTTTGTCAATACATTCAGTTAGAATAATTAAATCAGTATCAACAAATTCCACTGCAGAGGACACATTGAAGGTCCATCGAAAGTGCCATTTAGATGTATTTTCCAACACAGTGTTGTATTTTTGTTTTGTGTGAAAATGTGGTAAAAGATGCAATGTTTTAATAGAGCTATGGAAATTATATAAATGAATATATGAATTAATTAATTATATGAATGTACCTCTGAAAGTTCTGACTGTTTTTAGAGAAGATTCAGTGGCATTTTATTTTCATTATTGCTCCCTGTAATACCTGATAGTGTTCTTAATCGCAAAGCTGCTTTATCCACGGAGGTTACTGAAAATAGCTGTAATCCATCTTTTTCCATCTTGTGTCAGAGAATGGATTTACAGCACATTTTAACAATACCATGATAATTAAGGACTCTATAACCGTGATAAGAAATTTTCATATCGTTACATCATATAGTCCCATTAGATTTTCTTGCTTTCATTGATATTCTGATCACATGGTTCATTTAAAAAAAAAAAATGGTTTCTGATATAAAAAGGGGAAATTTTAAAATAGTAGCATTTCATTAGTGGTCCCAATTTGGGGGTTTCACTGGATCTTGATTATAAAACAAATGATTTTCCTTTTCTATTCATTTTGTAGCCATGAAGAGCAGGACCTGCAGCGTGCGATGGAATCTAAGCAACGTAAACTGGCTTCAATGGAAAGCGGTCGAGATAACAGACTTTGTCGTTTTGGTGAGCAGATGCCAGCACTGCTGAGGGCTATAGATGAGGCTGACCGGCGGTGTCAGTTCAAGAGAAAACCTGTTGGACCACTCGGTAAGTATCCTGATGGGCTGTTTCTCTTTCATTTGTTTAAAATTATAGTTAAGAGCTTAAGCCCAGTGTACTTCTGTTTTTAAACATGCAGTCTAATTTTTCTAACTATGCTTACTCGGTACGCTAAGCTTCCACATCCATTTTGCTTGCACAATTAATTAATTTAATTTATTTATTTTTTATTTATTAGTTGATCCACAAGGTAGCAGCACTGTTTTTTGTTTCTAGGATTCTGTATCCGACTGCGGAATCCGGAGCTGGGTCTTGCAGTGGAATGTTGTCTGAAGGCTCTGATGTTAGCTTTCTGTTGCGATAACCACGCTGATGAGAGAGAGTTACAGAGAATCATGAGTCGCCACTTCCAGCAGGGCAGAAGACCTCAGATCATCGTCAGCACATTTACTAACACGGTCTATGACGTCAGGAACGGGTAACTAGAGATCACCTCAAGTGACCTGATATCTCTTTTAGCAATGATTACCACTGTTTTCTGAAATTCTTAATTTTCTGCTTTATTTTAATTTTCTGGTGTCACGGAATTATAGAGCAGGACATATGGGTTTTCGAAAAATATATTTTTTGCCGTTTGTATACGTAGCTATCCTTCAATGCAAACAGTCTGCAAAGTTGTTAATCAAAGAGTGCATGATAAATTAAAGTAAGAATGAGTCAACTCTGAGCCGCCTTAACAAGTCGTCATATTTTCGAATCTTCTGCCTGTTAACGATATACATCACTAGGTAACATAGCTTAATAGAAAAAAAGATTAATATGTAATGTGTGCATTTTTAATTGAGTTCTCAAAATATCAAGGTTTTTGTGCTTATATGTGATGTATACCTAGTGCAGCTTTATTGGTAAAGCACAGTATTAATGTCTTACTAAAATAGTTCTGATAATTTGCTGTGAAACATCCAAAGTTACGTATGTAACCCTGGTTCCCTGAGGAAACGAGACAATGCATCCCAAAAATAATATGGGAGCTCCTGCAGCGAGACTACGCTCGGAATCACATGTGTAATCAATCCAATGGAAGGGCGAGACGTCATGGGTGGATTACGTTATGGGGCGGATTATGTAAGCGACCAGGAAGCTTAAAAGCATGTGCGATCCAAGCAGCATCAGCTCCAAAAGTGAAGAGAATGTTCGCAGGGATGCCGGAAATATGGCTCGAGATGCAGCGTCTCATTCCCTCAGGGAACCAGGGTTACATACGGAACCTGGGACCTTCTCTTCCGGGAACTCAAGCTGCGTCCGAAAACGCTATGAGAATAAGATGCCCATGCCAACAGACTTAGTGTGGAAGAGCACAGCTAGGGCAGAAGAACAGAGGAGCCATAAGCGGCTCAAAGATCCAGGTCATAGAATCTGACAAAGATGAGTGGCGTAAACCACCCAGCAGCATTGCAGATGTCCTGGATAGGGACACCTGCCAAAAGGGCCTTGAAGGCCGCCACACCTCTAGTTGAATGAGCCTTGACCCCCAGAGGCGAGGACAGGTCAGAGGACACATATGCAATAGTGATAACATCTACAATCCATCTACTGATGGTCTGTTTAGAGGCAGGAAAACCTCTCTTAAGAGGACCATAACACACAAACAGGTACACTGGACACATACAATTAAGCTTCTCCTGGTCAGGCTCCCTGAAGGGAGGAGGGCAGAAAGCCTGGAGTTCGATGGGCTGTGGTGCAGCAGGAGGGACCTTAGGGTAGGGATGTCCCGATCCGATCACGTGATCAGAAATCGGGCCCGATCACGTGGTTTCAGACTCGATCAGAATCGGACATTACCTCTCGATCAGGACTCAGATATACTGTATATGTATATTCTCATTATTTTTTAACACATAGATCTATAGTTATGCGGTGACACAGAGTAGCTACTCCACACAGAAACACAGCAAACACTGTGAGACTTTTGTGTTTACATTAGGGATGCACCGAATATTAGGCCACCGAAAATTTTCAGCCGAAAATGGCCCAAAAGTGCATTTTCGGTTTTCGGACGAAAGATTTTTATCACCGAAACAACACGGCTGAAACAGTATGTTGACACAAACAGAAACCGCAGCCTGCACGTGCTTGTCTGAAGAGACACGTCTGCGGTGTGGACGTATTTCACTATATCTGAGAAAGCCCCACGGATAGCGATTGGCAAAACATGTAATGCCGAAATTTCAAGAGGGGTGTGTCTGCAGTCGTGAGGTGCAGTGATGAGAGCAGAGATCGGCGCATTGCGCGCAGGCAGATGTAGCTTTCAGGGAGTGAAAAACAATGGCTTTACGTTGGTGTTACGTCGCAATATTTTAAAAATATGTCTTTTCAATATACTGTATTTTTATTAGGGGTGGGCATAGATTAATTTTTTTAATCTAGATTAATCTAGATTAAATCTTGGAATTAATCTAGATTAATCTAGATTAAAATGGCTCATTTGAATTCTGCTGAAGGCATTCAGAATATGTGTGCTAACCAAATAATGACGTAAAGTCTTTGAGAATGGATCATAAAGCTCATAAAGCTGTTCTATAATTTGTTGATGAAAATAAATTATGTTCAATTAGATGTACTTGTGTTTACTAACTAACTAACACTGAAATTATTTTTTCTCCCTATTAGATTGTGTTTTTTTAACGTCAACACCTACCCAGCCCATTACATGTTACACCGTACTTTTATTTTGACAGGTTGCCGTGAAGTTTCTGTGTCATACAGTATGATATGATGCTAGTTTTCTTAAATGAAACGGTAAAAGTGACACTCACAGCAGTTTGGGAGATTGAGTTTATCTGTTCATGTGAGATGAAAATGCCAAAAATTACCGGGAGCGTCACGTGTGTTTCAGTATGCGTGTAGTAAAAGCTCGTCTCCATCATTCATACATACAGCTAGGCAAACGGAACATATCGGATTCATATTACAACGGTCTTTTTGCATTTCAGTTTTCACATACACTAGTCCATATCGCGATTTGAATTAAGTGACTGACCAACATTTGATTTATGAATCCAAAAAACGACGAATTTACGTGGCATTTCGCTATAGTAGATTCGGTTTTTATGAATGGAGGACGACGCGATCCCGTCTGTGTTTTGGCGGAGGAGACTTAAACGCGGCGACCATATTCTACAGTCTTCGGTATACATCCGCGTTAAACTATCAAGGTGAAAGTCATCATAGCTTGCGTAGTTTAGACCCAGCTCCCAACCCAAATTTGAGAATAGATTAACGGCGATATTTTTTTTATCGCGCGATAAGAGTTTCACGTTAACGCAGCACGTTAACGCCGATAACGGCCCACCACTAATTTTTATACATATTTATGTTTTAAACCATGGAGGTGAGCCAATGGATATCACACAAGCAACGTGAAAACTGCTCAATATGTTAAAGTGAAAGTAAAACTGACAGTGCTTTCGGCATCTGATGTGCATTCTCTCAGAGACAGTGAGAGACGATTATACTTCATATGCTGATATTAATTTAGTCCCCTAATATTTTTCTTGTGCCCCCAACATGGTGGGAAAAAATAAAAAGAAACTAATTTTATGTAAGGTTTGTTTTTGAAAGTCTTAAATAAAGTTCTTAATTGTCATTGATGACTGCAGTGTTATTAGGGGTTAAGAATATCTTAATTATGATTTCAGGTGGTCTTAAATGTGGGGACTAAAGACAAGAATTGCGATGAAACTTCAAAAGGCTATCCATTGAATAAATATGAGCGCTGCACCTTTCAAAGTAATTTGCTGCGCTGCTTTGTGTACCATTCTGATAGTGCCTCCTGCTGGAAGAGAAACACCTAGACTTGTAAATGTGAACAGATGGATCCACAAGATAATTTAAACAGTGACTACGTTTACATGGACACCAGTAATCTAATTAATGACCTTATTCTGAATAAGACAATAATATGATTAAGCTGTTTACATGAGTTGCTTTTAGAATATTACTTTCATGTTCCCGTTTTACATGTTATAGTACATAGATCGATTAATGACACACATCATTACGTCCACACGCGACGCTATCTGTTCATCTTCGTTATAGACTTTTGGATGTTTGGGTTTTAATTTTACAAAAGCTTGAAGTGGCACTGGACATATGCAACAAATATTTTAGAATGTGTGAGTTAAAATTTGCCGTGGTCGCATTTGTGCGAGTGCGTGCTGTGCTGCTCCAAAGCGTCTGATCCATACAGCCAGCGTTTCAGAGCCAGTCAGTTTTTAGGACGACAAAAAAAAAAAAAAAATACCCACACGCAAGCACAGTCACCGAAAGCCAGTTTAGTTTTACTTTTTTTGTTTGTTTTCATTTTGAAAACCGTTATCTTTGCCGTTTACCTCACATTACGCTTTGGAGGCTTTCTTTTATTATTTTTTTTATTAATTATTTTGATTGCTCAGTGTTTGCGCGCCCTGTAATAAATTGTTTAATCGGCATATAACAGCATGTGATGGAGTCCATGCCTCTTATTAGTTTTTGTTAATAAATGCTATATAAGCTAGTTTTAATTTATTTTTGTTATGCTGTTTAATTAAAAATAACAAATCCATCTTTTAAGAATTTGTTTTAATCTTAAAATTGATAGGTGTAGCCTTATATATGCAAGCAAAACCAAGATCATGAATTCGATAGTAAAAGTAAAAAGCATCCTAAGACATTCAAATAGCGGAAATCCCGTTCACAAAATTAAAATAAATAGGCTACTTACAAATAATACTAATGAAAAAGGGGGTTGAATGTTAAAAACGTTTCCATAAAACAAAAAATTATGATAACAAACTAGGCTATTTATCAGCAATGAGCATTGATTAAGCCCATGTTGTAGCAAAAAATAAATAAATAAAAATGAAACCAAAGCGCAACCAACTGAGAGCGTTATGCCGCGTTCCAGACAACCCGTTACCCGTGTTTTTCCAAACTTCTACCCGTGAAAGTGCACTGGAACGGCACTCAAACCCGTGAATTCCCACCCGTGAACTCGTACTAGATCGACGACGTACTCCCAGTTCCGAGTTCTGACGTGACATAGCCCGAGAAACAACAATAAAGCCTCTAGGAGTGCGGTGTTTAGTGGCACACGGTAGAAAAATTGAGTTTAGGACAATATAACGTTGCAATCAAATTATTAATACTATAAAAATAATAAATGCTTGGCGTGACTTGCCTGGAACGCTACAAAGTCCTGAGTCGTGGTTTGAACACGTGATTTACGAGCTCAAAAACCTGCCTGGAATGCAGCATTAGTGTGTATCCTGTCACAAAATGTGGCGAAAAGTCCTACAAGGGGAATAGTCTGATTAAGGTGTGTACATGTCTTCCATAATGCGACTAAAATAGGAATACTCCACCTGTCTTAATTCGATTTGTGTTTACTCCGATTATGACTTTAGTCGGATTAAATTAATCAAAAATCTCAGTTTACATGGTTGCTTCTTAATCAGAGTATTGTCTTAATCGCGTTAAAATCGGAATATTGTTGTCCATGTAAACGTACTCAGTTAAACAATTTAAACAAAAGCAGTAAAATATATGTATATGTTATTTAAGTAATATAATACTTGATTGATAATAATTGCTAAAATTAATATAATTAATTTATTCTTTGAAACTTTAATATTAATTTATGCAATTGCAATGCCTTGATTTTAGTAAAATTAGTACACAATCATAGTCATAATGCAATGGTACTAATAATTGGCATAATTCTTTCGGTGTTTTGGTTTTCGGCCATGGTTTCCTCTTTTTCGGTTTTCAGTTTTTCAATTTTCATTTCGGTGCATCCCTAGTTTACATGCCTGCCGGGTATTTTAAGTTGAGATATTTGTTTTTATTAGGGCTGTGCAATAATCGCAATCGCAAAAAAATCGCGATTTAAGCACATGCGATTTCTAAACCGCACAAGGCTGCGATTTTATCTATCCCCCCAACGGCACCCCCGCCCCCCTTGAACGTCAAGTTCATTTTATTTTCGATATAGCGCCACATCACAAATAGAAGTCATTTAAGGTTATCTTTCCTATAGAACAGGTCTATACATAGTTTGTCATGATCAGGGCTGTGGGTTTCCCTCAGCCTCCCGAGGTCGCTGTTCCCCTGGCACTGCACTCCCTTAATCATTCACGTTTGTCTTGTCATTTGCACTGATTACACGCACACCTGTTCACAATCACTTCTGGACTATAACAGATCCCACTATTCACTCTGCATTGATGTCTGCATTGTCTCGTCTCCTGTGTTTATCTGATCTTGGCTTTTGGTTTTGTTATTTAGTCTTCTGTTTGTGCCGTGTTGGCCTTTGGTTTTATTTTGTTTGTTTAATTATATTAAAAGACTGCTCACCTGCATTTGGACCCAGACCTCCTCTGTGAATACGTGACAGAATGCAGACATCACCTATGGGTCCAGCGGGGAGTTTTTTTTTCAAGGGGACGGTGACTGTGCCCGAGTGGGCGGCGGCCATCTGCGCTCGTTGGACGGCGGAGGCGGCAGCGTCCACTGTCTCGGTTCCGGACGAGGCGGTCGTTGAGGCGGCTGTGCCCGAGTGGATGGCGGCCATCTACGCTCGGTGGGCAGTGGAGGACGCTCGTCTGGCGGCGGTTCCCGGGGCGGCGGCAACCGCTATCCCTATCCCTGACGCTGAGGCGGCTGCACGTCCTGTCCCTGACGTTGAGGCGGTTGCGCGTCCTGACGTTGAGGCGGCTGCTCGTCCTGTTCCTGGCGCTGAGGCGGCTGCGCGTCCTGTTCCTGGCGCTGAGGCGGCTGCGCGTCCTGTCCCTGACGCTGAGGCGGCTGCTCGTCCTGTTCCTGATGTTGAGGCGGCTGCGCGTCCTGTTCCTGACGTTCTGGCGGCGGTTCCTGAGGCGGCTGCGCGTCCTGTCCCTGACGTTGAGGCGGCTGCGCGTCCTGTTCCTGACGTTGAGGCGGCTGCTCGTCCTGTTCCTGACGTTGAGGCGGCTGTGCGTCCTGTTCCTGACGTTCTGGCGGCGGTTCCTGAGGCGGCTGCGCGTCCTGTCCCTGACGTTGAGGCGGCTGCGCATCCTGTTCCTGATGTTGAGGCGGCTGCTCGTCCTGTTCCTGGCGCTGAGGCGGCTGCGCGTCCTGTCCTTGACGCTAAGGCGGCTGCGCATTCTATTCCTGGCGCTGATGCGGCTGCGCGTCCTGTTCCTGGCGCTGAGGCGGCTGCGTGTCCTGTCCCTGACGCTGAGGCGGCTGTGCGTCCTGTTCCTGGCGCTGAGGCGGCTGCGCGTTCTGTTCCTGCCGCTGAGACGGCTGCGCGTCCCATTCCTGGCGCTGAGGCGGCTGCTCGTCCTGTTCCTGGCGCTGAGGCGGCTGCGCGTCCTGTCCCTGACGCTGAGGCGGCTGCTCGTCCTGTTCCTGACGTTGAGGCGGCTGCGCGTCCTGTTCCTGACGTTCTGGCGGCGGTTCCTGAGGCGGCTGCGCGTCCTGTCCCTGACGTTGAGGCGGCTGTGCGTCCTGTTCCTGACGTTGAGGCGGCTGCGCGTCCTGTTCCTGACGTTGAGGCGGCTGCGCGTCCTGTTCCTGACGTTCTGGCGGCGGTTCCTGAGGCGGCTGCGCGTCCTGTCCCTGACGTTGAGGCGGCTGCGCGTCCTGTTCCTGATGTTGAGGCGGCTGCTCGTCCTGTTCCTGGCGCTGAGGCGGCTGCGCGTCCTGTCCTTGACGCTAAGGCGGCTGCGCGTTCTATTCCTGGCGCTGATGCGGCTGCGCGTCCTGTTCCTGGCGCTGAGGCGGCTGCGTGTCCTGTCCCTGACGCTGAGGCGGCTGTGCGTCCTGTTCCTGGCGCTGAGGCGGCTGCGCGTCCTGTTCCTGCCGCTGAGACGGCTGCGCGTCCCGTTCCTGGCGCTGAGGCAGCCGCGCGCTTTGTTTCTAGCGCGGAGACGGCTGGGCTTTCTGTTTCTGGCACGACGGTGACTGCAATGCACGGACCTGGCCCGCCATCCCTCCCCCTGAGTTGCCCTCCTCCGTACCTCCTCCCTCCAGACTTTGGGAACGTCGCGAAGCCATTCCGTAGGGAGGGGGTACTGTCATGATCAGGGCTGTGGGTTTCCCTCAGCCTCCCGAGGTCGCTGTTCCCCTGGCACTGCACTCCATTAATCATTCACGTTTGTCTTGTCATTTGCACTGATTACACGCACACCTGTTCACAATCACTTCTGGACTATAACAGATCCCACTATTCACTCTGCATTGATGTCTGCATTGTCTCGTCTCCTGTGTTTATCTGATCTTGGCTTTTGGTTTTGTTATTTAGTCTTCTGTTTGTGCCGTGTTGGCCTTTGGTTTTGTTTTGTTTTGTTTGTTTAATTATATTAAAAGACTACTCACCTGCATTTGGACCCAGACCTCCTCTGTGAATACGTGACATAGTTATTTTATTAAACATACTAAATTGCCTTATGTTATTTATCTTATTTACACTAAGGCATGTCATTTCTGTCCAGTGGCGGACTGGGACTAAAAAACAGCCCTGGACTTTGACTCGGCTCATCCCACAACAACAGATGTGTGTGAAAGCTAATCAGCAACAGACACGGGTCTCAAAATACTTAAATCTTAACCCATGATGTTTTACCTTCCAAATTATAGCAGGTGTCATCCTCTCTATTCTCTACCTGAATAAACATGTGAAAGAATGGATAAAAAAAAAACGGGGTTTATGTATTACGTCATCTATTCCATGCAATCTTAAACTATATTTATTACTAAATCTCTTAATTTATTTGTGCAAAAAATACGACACTGCAAAAACTGTTCATCTAACCAAGTAAAAAAAATCTTTTTGAAAAAAGCTAAAAATTATTTTTGATCTTGTTTTGAGACTTATATACTAAGCAAGAGCAGAAGATGTTATATTATCAATGTTATTTTGAGTATATTTGTCTTATTTTGAGAATTCTTAGCAAGTGTGATTTGT
Source organism: Garra rufa (assembly GCF_049309525.1). Lineage (NCBI taxonomy): Eukaryota > Metazoa > Chordata > Actinopteri > Cypriniformes > Cyprinidae > Garra > Garra rufa. Next base: position 42,219,201 of record NC_133370.1, read on the forward strand.
CTTATTACATTGGCAGATTATTTCACTTAATTTAAGAAGCTTTCGACTAACCTAACCCTTAAAATACGTGATTTTAGTCGAAAGCTTCTTAAATTAAGTGAAATAATCTGCCAATGAAACAAGACAAATCACACTTGGTAAGAATTCTAAAAATACTCAATATAAGATTAATAATCTAACACCTTCTGCTCTTGCTTAGTATATAAGTAACAAGGTTAAAAATAATTTTTAGCTGGAAACAAGATTTTTTGACTTGATTAGATGGAGTTTTTGCAGTGTGCACAAAAACGGTTTAATTACTTTTTAAATATTTCTTCTGCCTTCATGTTAATGCAGCGGCATGTTTATATCGTGTTTTATAGCTAATTAGGCCTAACTGTAAAAACTGCAATAGTTTTATTTCATTGGGGTATAGATAAAAATGTAGCAACCTGAAATAACATTTGCTAACGTCAGATTACCTAGGAAATAACCCTAATTATCCTCCTTTCATGTTACTTGCCCTGCACTTGTCTGGGGAACTTCCACCTGTCCCTCATTACTATGTCCCTGTGCTGCTGCGGCCGCAGCCTCCTCCTTCACAGCCGTCTGGCTCTCATCCTCACCTTCTCAGCCCCACCTTTTTCTTTCCTTTTTTCGTAACCCCTGCACAAAGAGTATACTATTTGCCCTGCAGCAGTGTTGGGAAAGTTCTTTTTCTACGTGAACTAGTTCAAAGTTCAGTTCACACATTTTAAAATGAACTAGTTCAGTTCATAGTTCATAATTAAAATTTTTTGAACTAAGTTCGCAGGTTCCAAAATGAACTAGTTCATAGTTCTTTTACTTTTTCAAGTATGTTGCTGCAAGCTGTTACCCTAAGAATACTGGCATTTTCCAGTTGTTGCCCCTCATTCAGTCCACACTCGTATCCAGCTGCAGCTTTCACCCTACAGTATATTCTCAGAAACATGAGGAAGAACGTGCTGCTTGAATAAGCTCTATTTTGTTGGACTGGTTATTTATTATTTTATTTTTATAATATACACCACCATTCAAAAGTTTGGGGTCAGTAAATTTTTATTGTTTCTTTTTTTTTTTTTTAGAAATTAATACTTTTATTTACTAAGGATGTATTAAGTTAATAATTAAAAGTTTATTAAAAGTTAATAATAAATCATTTAGATTGTTAGAAAATATTTATATATTAAATAAACACTGTACTTTTTAAACTTGTTATTGATAAAAGAATCCTGGAAAAAAAATCACAGGTTGCAAAAAAATATTTGGCAGCACAATCGGTTATCTATCTTTGATCATTCTAATAATAAATCAGCATATTAGAAAGATTTCTGAACAATCATGTGACACGTAAGACTGGAGTAACAGCTCATAAACAAAAATCAGCTTTTCATCCCAGGAATAAATTCTATTTTAAAGTATGTTAAAAAAACAACAACAACAACATTATTTTATTTGTAAAAACATGCAATATTACTTTTTTTCTGTATTTTTAATCAAATAAAAACAGCCTTGATGAGCATAAGAAACTTCTTTAAAGACAAGTCTTAAACATTTGAACGCTAGTGTAACATTTTATTACCTGTTTTGCAAGGGAAGTAATAAAATATTATAATATTAGCAAACATTTACTTTCACCCTACAGTATATTCTCAGAAACATGAGGAAGAACGTGCTGCTTGAATGTTTTTTAATGAGGAATTAAGAAAGAAATTAAAAAATTATTTTCGGTGGACATATGACGTTTCATTCATAAAGTAGTACCCGCTACCTTCATCGGATTTTGCCTCCATTCATTCTTCGCAATTTGATGACGCATGCGCGGTGCGACTCTGTGGTGGCTGCTGTTGCCGTCTTTCTCCCTATATAATAAGGCCCGTTTTAGATTGTGTTGTAGCGGTTGTAGCGTAGATATTGTACAGTCCGTGGTTATAGCCGGGATTTTGCCTGGCTCCATGGAAATCTGGCACTCTCTAGAACAAAATTGAACTACGAGAGAACGACGTTCATAAACGCCAGAATGAGCGCGTTCACGTTCACGTTCATCAGGCAGATATACAGCACGTTCAGTTCACGTTCACCCAAATTATGAACGAGTTCATGAACGATCGTTCAATGAACTCGTTCAGGCACAACACTGCCCTGCAGTATCCATTTTTTTTTTCTCCAATCTGCACTTGACGAGTGAGTTTGCGCATCTATCCAATCACATTGTTGCCACCTATCGGTCTTGACATGGAACAACAGTAAATTATAAGCAAGAAAAAAAAAAAAAGAAAAAGAAAAAAAAAACCTGACGGCTGCAGAGAGGCCGACGGCTGTCCTGCTGCAGCGGCCGTTCTGGTATTCTCCAGAACGTCCAGACGGCCAGTCCGCCACTGTTTCTGTCTCTTCATGGTCGCATGATTACAATGTCTCCTCCAAGAAAACACGGACTGGATCGCGGACTCCATTCATAAAAACCTAATCTACTATAGCGCGGAATGCCACGTAATTCTTCGATTTTTGGATTAATAAATCAAAAGTTGGTCTGTCACTTAATTCAAATCGCGATATGGACTAGTGTCTGTGAAAACTGAAATGCAAAAAGACCGTTTTAATATGAATCCTGCATGTTCCGTTTGCTTCTGTTTGTATGAATGATGGAGACGCGTTTTATTTCTTTACTATATGCAGACTGAAGCACACGTGACGCTCCCGCTAATTTTTGGCATTTGCATCTCTCGTGAACAGATAAACTCAATCGCCAAATCGCTGCTGTGAGTTTCACTTTTACCGTTTCATTTGAGAAAACTAGCATCATATACACACAGAAACTTCACGTCAAACTGTCAAAATAAAAGTACGGTTTAACATGTAACAGAACAATATTAGTCCTGTATTACTTTTGTACAGTATGATGTAGGTGTTTATATATTCCTATTTAAATAATTTACATAAAACAATATATATGATAAAAAAAATTACAACAAGATTAACCACTTAATTATTATTTAAACGTTTTAAACTGAATATAATTTTTCTTCCACACATTGATTTTAACAGTAAATTTCTGTTTGTTTGACAAAAATTAAAAGGGTTTATTTTTCATTTGATTAAAAATAAATAAATGTTTATGCTTTTTCATTATCAGAAAAATTAAAACACATAAGAATTTCTAAATTAAAAAAAAAAAAAAAGCAAAAGATTTTAGAACCCTCAAAATGTTAAAATAGAGAGTTTTGGACTTATTTTTCCACTGAAATGAATGTATTCGTTATTGCACAAAGTAGGCTAAAGTACCGGGAAAAAATTAAAATGGATTATTTATTTTATGTTGTCTGTTTTAAAGACAATTTTACTACAGTTTTGTTTATTAAACTTAATACTATGTTATTTCATGGTGAAATGTTTTGTTATCCACTTCTTGTGCACTGAATACATTTAGAATGTATGTATGTAGCTTGTTTGAAAAAAAAAAATCGCAAATAAAATCGCAATCGCAATATTCCTTCAAAAAATCGCAATATGATTATTTTGTCCATAATGCACAGCCCTAGTTTTTATATTAGACTTTTTTTATATTTACTGTTGCACTAAAGTCCAGAAGTGAAGAATTTCTGTAATTTATTACTTGATTGTTCAAGCTACCTCACAGAAGTGCTCTGTTTGTCTGTTTGTTAGTTGTTGAATGTTAAAATAAGGTGAATTAAATAAAAAATAAGGAACATCCTGGATCAGTTTCTTCGCTCTTCTTTTTTCTTTTGTTATGAATTATATAAGTATCGGATCGGGACTCGGTATCGGCAGATACTCAAAATCAAATGACTCGGAGGGCAAAAAAACCTGATCGGGACATCCCTACCTTAGGGACATACCCCGCACAAGGGTAAAGAAACACTAACCATTCTGGGGAAAAGTCGAGGTAAGATGGAGCCACCGTAAGGGCTTGTAGTAGAGGGCTGCATTGGGATTGGGACCCGCCGGGTCCCGCGGGACCCAACGCAAATCTCGCGGGAGCGGGCGGTTTGAACTTTGCTGCGGGCGGGAATGGGCGGCTATAAACAAGCACTGCGGGATCGGGATGCTCAGCGCGCTTTGCGTTAGTGAGGAAAAAAGTCTTGCACTTACTTCGTTTTCAGGATACGGAGGTATTCCAATAAGGTAAAGTGCAACTCCATTCATTGGACAGCTTAACTTGTTTTGCAGGGGGATTTCGAGAGGGGGTTTCGGGAAAACCTGTCCAGTTTTCTTCCGTCCATTTTGGGCTGCCTCGCAGTGCCCTCCCTCTTCCCTCGCCCGATGCAAATCCGTTCTGTACTTCTAACGGCCTGTCTACAGCACAACGCGCTGGGTTAGTCTGTGTGTTGTAATGAGTGGCGCGGCGCTCCCTCCTCTGGCTGCATACGGCGATTACGTGAAAAAAAAGTACTTGAAGTCGGTAGCCTAAGCGTTTTAGATGTCCCCGATAGCCCGGGCTACTATTCCCTACCAGTTTGTCAAAATACATGCAGGCCAGGGAAAGAAACAAACATGAATCTCTTTAATAACAGCAATTCAAATATGTTTTTTTCCCTGCGGGACGGGAGAAGAGGCAAAATCAATGCATTTCTATTATCGTGCGGGAATAAATTCACAGAGTTTTGCGGGTGCGGGCGGGAGTGGACATACATATTGCGGGAGCGGGCGGGAGTGTAACACACACGTTGCGGGAGCGGGCGGTAATGGTCAGAAATTCGGCGGGCGCGGGCGGGAGCGGGATGAAGAAAACAGTCCCGCGCAGGGCTCTAGCTTGTAGGTTCCCAACCCACTTAAGGGAAGTAAGTGCTAGAAGCAGCGTAGTCTTGATGGCAAGCAACTGATCAGAAATGTCCTCTATAGGTTGAAGGGAGGCCTACATAGGCCGTCAAGTACCACAGCGAGGTCCCACATGTGGACCCAGCGTCGGGTAACAAGAGGGGTTCTTGCCCACTGAGATGCCACCAAGAGGGGTGCGGTAGGCCGAAATTGCCGCCACATAAACCTTCAAGGTGGAGTGGGTTAACCTTTTGGAGGAGCAAGCCTGAAAGAACTCCAGCACTGTACCAACCGGGCAGTTAACTGGGTCGAGCTGGCAATCTCCACACCATGAAGTGGAGACTTTTCACTTCATGGTGTGGAGATTGCCAGCTCGACCCAGTTAACTGCCCGGTAACTGCCGAGGTACTTGACGTCTGTTCCATGGCATCCAGTGGAGCTGGATGAGTCAGAGAGTACCAAAGGGGACATTGAGCATTCTCTCTCATCGCAAACAGATCCACCTGAGCTGGACCAAACACTCTCAAATTTGCTTCACTGCCTCAGGGTGAAGCATCCATTTCCGGGCCTCGGCCCCTGCCTCAACATGATGTCTGCTCCCACATTCAAGTGCCCAGGGACATGAGAGGACTTTGCCCTGGGACCACACAAGGATCTGGTGCGCCAGCTTGTACAAGGGGTGCGAACGCAGACCTCCCTGGCAGTTGATGTAATAGACCACCGCTGTGTTGTCGGTGCGAACCAATGCATGGCGATCTCTCTGGTCCCGGAGAAAGAGCTCAGAACTGGAAACATGGCCAGCATATCCAGGCAGCTCCAGGCATGTGCCAAGTGAGATGGCGACCACTCCACCGACTGCGGGCAGTGAGGGATGCATCCGTCACTAGCGTCACACTGGGCTGTGTGACCTTGATCATGCGAAGCGGGTTTCCCCTCGGAGAGAACACCTTGGTCCTGAGCCACCACTGTAGGGACCTCATGTACAGCAGGCCAAAAGGTATCACATTGGACAGAGCTGCCATCAGACCCAGCAGTTTTTGAAACTGTTTTACAGTGAGTGACTGGCCTTCCTTGACTCTTGTGACTGCTGTGAGGCTCGACTCGATTCAAGCAGGTGACATACGTGCCTGCATCGTGGTTGAATCTCACACCATGCCTAGATAAGTGGTTTCTCTGTAATGAAGACAGCACACTCTTCTTGGCGTTCAGTCTTAACCCCAACACTCTCATGTGAGCGAGAACAACATCTCAGTGCCGAGCCGCCAACTTCTCTGAATGAGATAGAATCAACAAATCGTTAATATAGTTTAGTATGCAAATGCCCTGGAGTCACAGCGGAGCCAGAGCTGCATCCACTAGATGGCTAGATGGTGCAAGCAACCTCTTTGGTGGCACGGAGAGCCAAATCAGCGGTACAACGCAGTTTGTTTATGTCAACTTCCTCGCCTTCATCCAACTCCTTAAGCAGGTCGGTCTGGTATGCTTGCAACAGTGGCACAGTATGCAAGCATGCACCAGCCTGAACTGCTGCCATGTACCCCTTGCCCACAAGCACTGAGGTCGTATGCAGCGGCTTGATGGGCAAGATCAGAGCCTTTAAAGACGATGCTGCGCTGGGGCACAGATAACTCGCAATATCATCCGCCCATGAGGTCTCGTCCTTCCATTGGATTGATTACACATGTGATTCAGAGTGTGGTCTCGCTGCAGGCATTCCCATAGCGTTTTCGGACGCAGCTTGAGTTCCCGGAATGGAACCACTATTTCCTAACAATTTGTTGATTTAATGTAGACTGTTTTAATTACTTTGTTTAATAATAAAGAATAGAGTTGTGACTATGAATGACAAAGAACATTGTTTTTGTGAAGTGTTTACAGTTAATCAGCTAAACTTTAGCTGTGGGCACGAGTTGCTTGCATTGTATACACAATATGTATATTCTGAGAAAATTACAATGTTTTCTGACCTTAGATGCATTTAAACCTGTTGTAGTGGACTCTAACAAAATATTAGGACACTTTAAAATACCATATAACCTGCTCTTTAAGAGCTAATAATAAAATGTTCCACAATCCACATTTACCACAGTAGATTTAAAGTTTTGTAAAAAAAAAAAAAAAAAAAAAAGGTTGACCACCGACTTGATTTTTTTTTCTTATTAATGTCACTTAGAAAGTGTCAGCTCATATTTAGCTTCTTGGTTTATAGCCAGGATAAGTTTGTCACTCAAAGCACTAAAGAAAATCTGTATGACTGAAAGGTTGAATTAAATATTTTTGTATTTGTTTTCAGGGCTGTCAATCACCCTGATTATCCAACTGTGCTCCAGGCACTTGATATTGAGAATCCAGTTGTGGCCAACTGCCTGATCGACATGAGGGGAATTGAAACCATTCTGCTCATCAAGGTAAGACCATGAGGAGGCCCACAAGCATTTTCTTTGTTTGATCATAACGTGTTTCCACATCCTTGGAAGTGAAGAGCTCTGTTCATCTCTGCTTTGATTTTCCCACAGAACGCTAAAGATGCGAGAAGAGTCATGCAGTGTGGAGATCGACCACTTAACTGCAGGGAGGCCTTCACGCGTGAGGGGGACCAGGTCTACTATAACCGTTACTACTCCTCTGAACAGGACAGAGCACATTACCTTAGCGGAGATGTCGAAGAGGAGATCAGGTTTAAAAATATTAAATTCATTTCGAGATATTTTGATTCATTTCAATACAACAAAAATATATCAATCGGTTACCACATTTTAGGTCTTTTTTTTTTAAGAATGATATCACTTTCAGAATGATTATTTCCAGCTGATGGAACAATGAAAACATTGACAGCTAATTATGTCAATAAAATTCCAGACAACTTTAAGGAGCTCAAGCATTTAAAGCAGCAGATGACAGACTGCAACAGACAATTATAAACAGACGGTCTGGTGGTATGCCTGAAACATTTTATTATAGTCGCATTACTGTCTGTCTATCTAGTTAACTAACCACCCAGATCAACCTAGCAACCATTTAGCCACTATGTAGCAGCAACACTTCACGTTCTTAAGATGAAAATTAGTATTTTTATTCAGCAAAGACAAATTAAATTGATTAAAAGTGATAATAAAGTCATTTATAATGTTGCAACATTGCAGTTTCAAATAAGTTCCCTTTCGTGAACGTCGAGCTGCGTCGAACGCTATGGGGAATCACCATTGGCGAGCCTCACTCTGAACGTAGTCTGTAACCAATCAGATGACGGGAGTGACGTCACAGGCGGGGTGACATAAGCGACCAGGAAGTATAAACGCACGTGCGTTGAAACCGGTGTCAGCTTTTGTCATTCAAGGAAGCGCTCTGTGTGTCTGTCTGTTACATATCCACTGTTTTTCTGTGCCAGTTTGCACAACTTTTATTTGAGTGGATATGTTAACCAATATAGGGAATTAAAGCGGTTGAGCAGCCTCACAGACAGTGTGTTCCTCCCTGCCAACGTTTTATTGTTGGTGGGGATACACACAGTCTGTGTGTGGTCTGCTTGGGTGCGGAGCATGCACAGTCAGCCCTCGAGGGGGCTGGCTGTTCGCAGTGTGAACGTCTTCCACTGCCGGTGCTTCACTCCCGGCGGGCTCTCTTCGAGGAGGTAGCCTTCACCAGCGTTCCTCGCGGGTCTGGCCCCGCTTCCGCCGAGGCGGAGAGGCAGCTGCACTCGTGGGGTTCGCAGCTCAATCTGCTAGAGGGAATGGAGACAGGTGAACCCCTATCTCCTTCCTCACCCGGCGGGTCGATTGATCTCCTACTGGATGAGGAAGCCCGCACTGTGGTTCCTTCCTTCCAGGAAGAGTCATCAACGCTTCTCCTATCTTCCTCCGAGGAGGTTGATGTGGAGAGCGTTGTCGAAAGTATTCAACCGCCCCAGTATGAGGAGCTGTTGGAAGTGCTGACTAATGCGGTAGCCAAATTAAATATTTACTGGCCTGCTGAAGAAGAGGATGAGCCGCAGAATAGCAAACTCTATGTTTTCTGCGGACTAAGTCAGCACTTCCAAAACGGAGCCTTCCGTTTTTCCCCGATCTGCACACTGAACTGTCTAGATCGTGGGAGAAACCATTTTCAGCCCGCTTGTTCCCCAACCCCCCTCAGTTTACTACGGTAATGTTGGGGGGCTGGACGAGCGTGGTTATAAGACGATGCCGCGGGTCGAACAGACGCTAGTCAGCTATCTGTCGCCCGGCCTGGCATCATCCTTGAAGGCTCCATCCTTGCTCTCAAGGCTGCCTAAAATAACTTCAGGCTTGATGGGCAAGGCGTACACGGCTTCAGGTCAAAGAGGGCTGGTCTTTGCCTTCACACTATGGCGGGGCTGCTGGAAGGGAGCAGCCCCAGCTGTGTACCAGCTCCTCACATAAAGAGGCTCATAATAGGAGCGTTGCAGCCCGTGCCCCTCCGGTGAGACCTAGAGGGCGGGGTCAGCAACACTCCAGGCCGGGGCTTCTGACTACTGCAGGTGCAGGGCCAATGAGGGCAGCCCCTCTTGGGGAGGTTTGTGGTTCACCACAGTTTATGGTGGCCGCCCCTCCTCGGGGCCCTCAGGAGATCTGTCAGCCAACCCTGCCAGTGTTACAGGCCGCGGCAATCTCCCGCGGACCATTTCCTCTAGTCTTTCCGCCCGGTACCATAGCGGAACTAGGGGGTTCACTGTCAGTAGATGGATCGTGGATGCCATTTCTACTGCTTATGAGCCCTCTGGCCTGCCATCACCCTTGGGTGTCAAGGCTCACTTTACTCGAGGCTTGGCTGCCTCTAAAGCTCTGTTAGCAGGTGTCCCTACCCAGGACATCTGCAGTGCTGCAGGTTGGTCCTCACCTTCGAGCCGCTCCTGGCTCTTCTGTCCTTGCTTGACAGGCATTTGTCCCTCGTGTCCTGGCAGTTTCCCAGGCCAAGGCGTATTCTCTCCCTCTTGTTCTGGCGGTTCCCCAGACAGAGGTGTAATACCACTCGTGTCCTGGCAATTTTCACAGGCGGAGATATTCCAGTGTCCTGGCAGGTTCACCAGGCACTACTTGTATCCCTCTTGCTCTGGCAGTTTCCAGACAGAGGTGTATTACCATCCTTGCCCTAGTGATTTCCTAGGCATATTTTATCCCTCGTGTCCTGGCAGTTTCCCCAGGCCGAGGTGTATTCTCTCCCTCTTGTTCTGGCGGTTCCCCAGACAGAGGCGTAATATCACTCGCGTCCTGGCAATTTCCCCAGGCGGAGACTTTCTCTGTGTTCTGGCATGTTCACCAGACAACTCTTTCCACCCTTGTCCTAGCAGACACTAGACAGGGACTTGGAATTCTGGGGGCGTGGGCATCTCGTTCCCCATAGCGTTCGACGCAGCTCAACGTTCATGAAAGGGAACGTCTCAGGTTACATATAACCATAATTCCTGCATCCCTGCCGCGCTTCACTTCATTCCTTGAAGCTGACGCCGGTTTCAACGCACGTGCGTTTATACTTCCTGGTAGCTTACGTCACCCCGCCTGTGATGTCACTCCTGTCATCTGATTGGTTACAGACTACGTTCAGAGTAAGGCTCGCCAATGGCAATTCCCCATAGCGTTCGACGCAGCGTCTCGTTCCCTCAGGGAACTGAGGTTACATACGTAACCTGAGACGTTTTCAAATAAGCTGTTCTTGTTAACTTTGGATTCATCAAAGAATCCTGAAAAAATTAATCATGGTTTCCACATTGTATGTGGGGGATAATAAGAAGAAATGTTTCTTCAGCATCAAATCATCAAAATAGAATGATTTATATTATGTATGTAATGATCAGAGGTTGCGTTACACTGTTACATTGCCCGTCATTTTGATGGACATGGTCATAAAAATTCCATCATAATGCCTTATCACTCGTCATTTTAATTTTCATAATTTAATTATAACACATTTAATGGCATTTATTTTTGTTCACGTTTTAATTTTTAATATGTTGAAGAGAGCAGATGAGACTGCTTAACTTTTCATGTTCAACACCACACCCCGCAGTGACATTGATTTGAGCAGATTTGAGCAATATTGATCAGTAAATCCCAGTCGATCTTTTGGTCTATGCTGTTTTCAGTTGATGACTAACAAGTACATAGTGCGCCTCCCATCCAATAAATCGTAATGAGTCTCAAATTTCAAATTCAATTTCATTAGGAAATTCAAGCAATAAATACCGTTTTGGTGCTCTTTAATGTGGCATGATAGATCGTTGTAGCTTCTTAGTACTATTGCGCCTGTGCATAATCAAACACATAGCAAAAGGCAAAGGATTAGTAACAGTTTCTTTTTAGTTCTGTAGCAAGTGCTCTGTTGCCATGCTGGAGCGCACTCGCCACCAACTGGACAGGGGTGAGAATTACAGCTAATAATTACACTAGATCACCCTCTGTGTAATCTGTCAAAGTCAGATTTTTCCGTCACTCTGGTAATGATATTAAAATCTTATTATATGGTAATATCGCGATAAGTGATAAGTCCACAATACGATATTTATTGCAATATTTAAAAATAAAAAAGGCAAATGAAGATTTCGGAAAAATATACAATTTTGTCCATTTTAAAGAATAACTATTGCCAAAATGCAACCTGGGCTGTTTTTTTTACTGTAAATGAGACAAACTTATATCTAAAAGCATAATTACGACAAACGAGCCGTTTTTGAGATTGACCGTGATTTCGTTTTGTGGTCAAGGGTCGGTGAATGGGAGTACTAGGAGCATAACTTTGAGCGTATCAAAATCGATATTTTCACAACACTAAGAAGGCTCGACACACCATGAAACTTTGCTCGAAGTATTGCCTGGGTCTCTACACATGAACTCGAGCATTGAGAACATTGTTTGTGTACACAGAGTTTACTAAAAAGAAAGTTTTTGAACAACTCACTTTCACTGTTTGAGTTTCCGCCCGCGGCCGTCTTTCCAGTCAAGAGGTGTCGATCTCCGAATGCGAGAAAAGTAAAGATGGATAGCTCCTAAAGCATATTTCCATATAAATGCATGGCTAATTCATTGTTTTGTCACAAGTGAAAAACAATATTAACCTTCTAGTTGTAAAAAGAGCCTCATATAAGCCTAATATTTCGTCCTATGGAGTCCATTCATTGGCATTTGGAGATCGACACTTCTTGACTGGCAAGACGGCTGCGAGTGGAAACCCAAACAGTGAAAGTGAGTTGTTCAAAAACTTTCTTTTTAGTAAACTCTGTGTACACAAACAATGTTCTCAATGTTTGAGTTCATGTGTAGAGACCCAGGCAATACTTTCGAGCAAAGTTTCATGGTGTGTCGAGCCTTCTTAGTGTTGTAAAAATATCAATTGATGCACTCAAAGTTATGCCCCTAGTACTCCCATTCACCGACCATTGACCACAAAACGAAATCACGGTCAATCTCAAAAACGGCTCGTTTGTCGTAATTATGCTTTTAGATATAAGTTTGTCTTGTTTACAGTAAAAAAAAAAAACAGCCCAGGTTGCATTTTGGCAATAGTTAGACTTAAAAGTTAAATTATTCTATCTAATTCACTTGAGAGTTCAGAATGAGAGTTCAAAATTAAGTGCTCCTACCTAGTGATGGGATTTATGGCTCTTTGAAGGGATCCGGATCTTGGCGATCCGTTCCTTTCAAAGAGCCGTTCAAAAGAACGGCTCTTTTTGCTCTTTTTAAATATTTAGTCAGTTTTAAGAAGCCAGCTTGGGGGCATCTCAGTTTATCCTAGAAATAATCACTGGGAGGAATGATAAGGTGAGATTTGTAGTCAAATAATTAAAACTCAGATATCACACACCAATATCTGAGTTTGAATTATTCTGAAACATTGATTATTACCTCATTTGTCATGTGTGGACTATATTCCATAGGGTTGCACAACATCCCTCTGCTTAGACAGTGACATACCTATTTTGGATTTACCTTTAGTACAAAGTGTGTGTATGTGTAAAGCTACGTTGACTTATGTTATTCATACAATACCTACTCACAAATAAACATCAAAAACAAAGCCGGCTGCAATGAATTTCTGTGCAAAACAGCTTTTACACTTCCACACAAGAACATTGTTATCACACAAGAACATTTTGATAGAAAACAAATTAATATTTAAAGTTTTAAATATATACTGTAGATAAAATTAGAATAAATAAAATGGAAATGTCTACATACAGCCCACTATTACTACTATTACTACTGTAAACTTTGCAAATAGGACATCAGCCCCTTCAAGTCTTAAATGAACAACAACAAAGTGGCTGCAATGAATGTCTGTGCAAAACAGCTTTTAGTGAAAAATGTCTATACAAGAACAGTATCACAAAAGAACATTTTGATAAATAACAAAAAATATTTAAAGTATTAGACATATACTGTAGATAAAATTAGAATAAATAAAATGGAAATGGAAATGTCTACATACAGTCCACTATTACTACTATAACTACTGTAAACTTTGCAAATAGGAGATCAGCCCCTTCAAGTTGAACACAAAATGCAATGTAATTAAATACAAAGCAGTTCCTTACTTATCGGCCCGGGCGGGACGATAGTAATTACGTTAATGACGTCATTACGTTATAGTGTAAAAGAACTGGTGAACATCCACATCAACGGGATGGCTGTTGAGTCTGTTTCATCCTTCAAGTTCCTGGGACCATTTCAGAGGACCTATCCGGGACCGCCAACACCTCCAGCCTGGTCAAGAAGGCTCACCAGCATCTCTTCTTCTTGAGAACACTTAAGAAGAACCAGCTGTCCTCAGCCATTCTAGTGAACTTCTATCGCTGCACAATAGAAAGCATCCTAACAAACTGTGTCTGGTACGGAAGCTGCTCTGTTGCGGAGCGTAAGGCACTGCAGCAGGTGGTGAAAACTGCCCAGCGCATCATAAGGACTCCACTTCCAACCATTGAGGACATCCAGAAGAAACACTGTCTGCGTCGAGCACGCAGTATTCTAAAGGATTCCCCTCACCCCGCCCACAAACTGTTTTCTCTCCTGCCTTCTGGCAGGCGCTTCAGAAGCCCAAGGACAAAAACCAGCTGACTGAACAGCTTCTTTCCCAGAGCTGTCTCCTTATTGAACTCTGCCCCCCACTGACACCTTTGCCCCCCCACCCAACACACCCCTACACTCTCCCCATTACCATTGCACTACTTAATCTGTTGCACTGCACTGTACATATACATTTGTAAATGCACATTTGCATTGCACATATACATTTTGTACATTTTTGATAAATGTATCTATACATTTGTAAATTATTATTTAATTCCTGCTTTAGTAATCAACTACCTGTATATTATGTTCATATCAATCTGCAATTCCTGATTATAGTTAATAGCAACCTATACTATGCTCCTCTATTTGTACATTATAATTGTTAATAGCACCTGTAAATTATGTCCACAATACTTTCATCTGTAAATAATTTCCATAGTTTCTCCCTGTACATATCTCCCATAAGTGCACTTATAAATTATAAATTATACCTATATCCTGCACTTGCTGCTTATTGCACTCCTGGTTAGACCTAAACTGCTTTTCGTTGCCCTGTACTTGTACATGTGTAATGACAATAAAGTTGAATCTAATCTAATCTAATCTAAGGCCAGTTGCTAACAACTGAAGATTTTTTTCTCCCCCTGCGGAAGTTACTGCGTCTTCAGACAGAATCACAGTAGCAGAATACAGGTCGAACTACCTTTTTTCTGTATATAATTTTCTCATTAATAATAATAAATATAGGTCGAGCTAGCTGACCACCAGCCTTTGAGATACTTTTAAAATGTATTTTTTTTTACTTGCCGACCGAACAAACAGCCAAACTGAAGTGACACAAATAATCAGCGAAGCATTAAAACGCAAGAAAGATTCCTATTTTAATAAATTGATTGAATTGATTAATAATGGATAGTGTGTTTCTGGCCTCTTTGTGAGAGACTTCAAAACAAATGACTTCAAAACAAATGAGCGTAACAGCACTCTAATGAAACTCTAAAGACTGAGGTAAAAATTGAAAATGTATGGTTTATTTATAACATGATATAGTTCAGTAATATACCAAGGGAGCTTTTTGCAGAAAATTCTCACGATTACAAATGTTACATTAATTTTAGTTCAATAAACAAGTAGTTGGTCAAGTAGTTACTTATATTTTAGACAAAATATTTACTGTTTTGTTCTGTTTCACCAAAGAAAATAGTTCCAAACAAGGATTGCAGCAGAAGTATAGCACATTCTCCAAGCAGCATTTTACCACTAAATGATTCAGCATTTTGCTGGAATCAGTTGAAATAACTCAATAACTCACTCATTAAGTGACTTACCGCCACCTGCTGGTAGTTCAGTATGTTTAAAAGTATGTATCCCCACCCCAACATTTCTAATTTATATATTTATAAATGTATTTAAAACATTTATCTCATGACACAATTTATTGCACTTTTAATTTTGCTAACAGTCATATAGAATTTATTGATAAATTGTAGTAATTTCAAAGCTGATGCATACATTTCAAAAGTAAAAAAGGCCTTTATAAAGGTAAATCAAATATGCAGATTTAAGATGTAAATCTAATAAAGCACTAATGAAAATATTGCTTCAGAATAAATAGTTTACATCACCAGATATCTCTAGTGGTACTTTTATGGGGATATTTTGTGTGAAATAGTATCTGCTGATATGAAAAGTTCACTGTATATCATAATACATTTTGTCATGAAGTTTTGTTTACTTTTTACATTAAACACATTAAATATTACATAATTATATGCATGTAATATAATGTGTATTTCCATTACAGGTTTAGGTGATATAAGGTGGTATTAAAAAGGTCTTAAAAATTCTTAAATATCACTTGTTCATATCTGCAGAAACCCTGATTATTAGCATGTTTAGAAATGTCTTTATATCTTTTGGCCACAAGGTGGTGCTGCTCTTTAACTTTTTTAATACTGTCACGGCATTGTGGCGAAGACACACAACGATTAGTCTCAATACTCCAAACTGTTGCGGAGATATAGCCTCACATCCATTTTTTTGTGCTTTACGCAGAATTTGTTTGCACGTTTTTTGATAACGGTTTGACTACTCAACTTGAATTCCATAACTTTTTGCCAGCATGGTCTGAAGATGATCTGAGCCAGTTTTAGTAAAAATCACACAAACCGTCTAGGACGAGTTTGAAAAAGTAGGTTTTATGAACTATTAAAAATAGAAGAAAAAAAATTAAACCTTACGATTTTTGAATTTTGGACTTCATGAGCCAAGGAATTAGTACAGGGGTCCCCAAACTTTTTTTCTGAGAGGGCCACATAATTTTTCCTTTCTTTAGTGGGGGGCCGGGTTGATTTATAAAAGAAAATTACATAAGCAGGAGTGACTACTAGTATTATTATTATTTTATTATGATTTTAACTCTATTTATTATACCTTCGAATGCTAGAATAGTTTATTATTTTATGCATTACACAGACAAATGATCATTTCTTTTCTAAAGATATATTAATGAACTTTATTACCATCATAATGACATTTTTTTATGTTCAGTGCTATTCAAAATCAAAACATTTACTTAGTGTGAACTGTGAGCTTGCTTCTGACTGGTGAGAAGTCCAATGTCAGGTTCCATTCCTGTCGCAGCCAGTCTCAAAGACTGATGCAAATGTTCATCAGTGAGTCTTGATCTCATCAGAGTTTTCATCATTTCTCCATTCATGCGTCCTATAAGCCCCCTCGACATATCAACCATACTAGGTTCCCCGTCAGTAGTGATGCTGGTCAGCTTTGACCAGTCTAAACCCAGCTCACTGAACTCACTGTCACTGAATGTCCTACCTGATTGGTAGCAATCAGTTAAGCTACCTGAAAGCTAGCTTAAATGGCTGACTGGTTCAACTTGGTTTGGTGTACAAACGTATTCTGCTGAGCTGATAGTACACTTTTTAGCTTCAACACTTTGTCTGCTCTCATTTGGCCTTGCAAGCTTGCATACTTTTCTCTGTGGCAGGTTTCATAGTGTCTGCGCAGATTGTATTCTTTGAACACAGATACAGTTTCTTGACAGATGAGACAAACAGCCACTTCTTTGCACTGAACAAAAATAATTAGGCTACGTTAATTACTGAGGGAAATTGTAGTTTGAAAGCCAACCTTTATTATCAAATACAGATATGATATAATTAAAACATATATTTAAAAATTCATTTTTAAAATATGTCTCTGGCATTGTTTAAAGGGCCGGTCCAAATGTGGGGGCGGGTCGTTGTTTGGGGACCCCTGTTCTAAAGGATCATGTGACATGCTCCATTTTGTTATTTTACTTGGATGTTTTTCATTCATTTTGATGTTGTCTTTGATTTGGAATTGATATTTATATGGACAGATTCCTATTACGCTGATCAACAACCAAGAAAGACCAAAACCTTTTTTTCCTTTGTTCTGCAGACATTTGCAATCTGCTTTACATGCCCAGAGAACACAACTGGATTGCCTTCAGCAGGAAATGCAAGAGGTCACTGAGGATGAGAGGCAGCACCAAACTCTTCTCCGCAAAGCGCATGATGACCGCAAGGCGGGCCAGGTCATTAAATACCAGCTGTGCAAAAAACCACATCATAGTGTTTTAACTGAAAGTCTTCTAATATGTGTTGTTGTTTTTTTTTTGACTAACAGAAACTTTCTCGGAGGCTCAAAGCAGAGCTGACAGAATTGCAGAATTTTGAGGAACCTCAGTCAGAAGACTTGAAACCTTTGGTAACAAATGGATTTGCTAATTTTAATGATAAATGTGTCTGTGGGTTTCTGCGTCTCATTATGTCTCTGTATTCAGGAAGAGGAACTAGAGGAGCTCAGCAGCCGAATAAGTGTGTGTCGAGAGGGATTTGAAGTGGTGCGGAATCAGGTGCTGACACACAAAAAGGAATATGAGGAGGCCGAGCAGCTCTACCGGCAGCAGAGGGAAGCTTTTAATAGCATCGCAGAGGAAGCTGAACCCATTAAGGTTAGAGAAGAAGTTTTATTCAAAAGTGTGTGTAACATCTTCAGTGGACAGCTTTTACCCACCACAGTCCTAATTCCTCTTAGCTAATGTTTACAAATGCCAGACTGTCAAGCTTTGAAATAAGGATCATGAGCTTCAGGTTCACTTAATACTAATTGAAACATGTCCACAACAGGTTAAATTCTTATTCATCAGTGTGTCCTGCCTAGTAAACAGATCTGTTTTTTGTAACTGAGTGTAGGAGCAATTGAGCAACAGTGATCAGAAGTTAGAGAGGAGTAAACATCATAAGCAACACTATGAAGAAAAGCGGAAAACCCATGTGGACATGATTGAGACACTCAAGAGGAACCTGAATGAGAAGGAACAAGAGTTACAGGTGAGCAAATGTTGGCATTTTACCCTGATCCACTAGATATGAAAAGATTTGCGTTTGTTTGACTAAATCTATTTTTGACAGGCTTCTATAGCAAAAGCCTCAGAAATTTGCCCCGAGCGCTTGGATGTGAGGAAAACAGCAAAGAGTTTGGACATCGAGATCAGCCGCCTCAAACATAAGATAAACACACATCAGCATCAACATGGAGACAGAGACACTATCGTCAGGTACATAGACAAAGTCCCCAGGCAAATCTCATAAAGCCTGTCAAAAGAATGTATCTGGCTGGTGCTTCACCCCAAAAATCAAAATAAATAAATAAAATGTATATATGTGTAGAAGAAAAAAACTTTTTGTAGGACTGTTAAAGAAACAGTTTTTTTTCAAATTTATTCACCCTCAGGACATCTCAAATGTAGATGAGTTTGTTTCTTACATCTTGTTTCTTTCTCATAAGAACAGATTTGAGTGAATGGGTGCAGTCAGAATGAAAGTCCAAACTAAAAAAAAAACAGTCACAATAATCTAAGTAACCCAGTCCAGAAATTAACTTGTGAAGTGTGTTTGTAATAAACAAATCCATAATTATAACATCAAACAAGTCCTCTGCATAACATTGCTTTCTCCACAGAAAGTCACCTTGTCTGATTTAGGACAGAAATAAGAAACAATTTGCAATAATTTAAATGATAGCCCATAAGCAAGTAGTCTTTGTCTTTCAGCTGAAATAAGTCCATTCCAACTTTTCTCCATGGTTCCTTTGGTTTGTCGTGTGATTTTATGGGCTCTTTAGGTTGCTGATATCTGTGTTGCTGGCATACTTCACATTTCTGCACTAATGTCACTGTCTCTGTGCATGCCCGGCCAGTACAGTACCTCTTGTGCCCGGCTCTTAGATTTCTCCATTCCCAAGTGCCCCTCATGCACAAGTTTTAACATCTTTTTTCTCATAGAGTTTGGCACAACAATTTTAGTTCCTTTTAGCAGAACTCCATCTAGCACCGACAGTTCACCTTGAAAGTGTTGGTATGGTTTTTTCCAACATTCCTTCCTCAGCCAAATGAATTATTTCCATCATTCTCTTCAGATGTTCATCTTTCTGTGTTTCTTCAGCTATCTCTGCCCACTTTGCAGTAGATACTGCAATCTGTATTTTGATAGAGTCCACGTGAATTTGCACATCTTCATGTGTAGTGCTTGCGCTATTCTGCAAACTGGCTCTGCTCAGGGCGTCTGCCACAATGAGGTGCTTGCCTGGTTTAAACTCAAAGGCCAGATCATAATTCTGTAGGCATAGCATGAGTCTTTGTATGCGAAGTGGCACTTCTCCCAGTGGTTTCTTTGAGATTGCTATGAGAGGCTTATGATCTGTCTCTAGGATCACTGGTCTTTCGTAAAAACTCCCTAAACTACCACACCATCAATGAAGACTCCTACTCCTTCAATTCCTTCAAAAAGCTGCTGCAAAGTTTTGTGGAATACTTCTGGGGAGGAGCTGATGCCAAACAGTAACCTTAGGAAACAATGCCTTTCAAATGGCGTGTTAGGGGTGCATAGCTTTGGGCTTTCCTCATTCAGCACCATCTGATAAAATACGGACGAGGCATCCAATTTGAAAAAGTAACATGCTCCACTCATTGCACTCATTATATCAGACTTTGTTGGAAGTCCATAATGCTCTCTTTGGATTGCTTTGTTTAAGTCTTGTGGATCTATACACAATCTTAGATCCCCATTCGGTTTCTCCACTATAACATGTCACCCATTCTGTGGGCTCTTCTATTTTCCTGATGACTCCTTATCAGTGTGTCCAGTTTCTCTCTCAGTCTCTCCTTTAAAGCAACTCGCACATTTCTTTCCTTCAACTTTATCTTGTGTTCTCATGGTAACCGTCCTATTCCTCTGAACACTTCTTTATATTCCTTTATCCAGTCACTGTGCATAACTCCTTTTGTGTTTGCATCCATCGTTTTCTCTTTTGTTTTGTTGCATCCTCACTCTTTTATCTTGTACTCCAATTACTATTTGATCTCGAATCATGTGTTATACACATCCAGTACACTGCGTCCTGCCACTGTTAACAGCAAAGCAATCTTCCTCCGTTAATTTCCATCCAGCCCTATGGCGAGCGAATAAAGTTCAAAAAAGTAAATAGTAACCCAGATGGTATTATTTTTTTCATTATTTCTCCTGGTACCATATATTGATGAGGCTCACACGCTAAGTACTTTTGTCAGAATGCTTTATTCTGTTGTTAAACATAGTCCTCAACTAGGCTTATCATGGCCTAGTACTGCCATCTAGTGGCCTCTTATCATAGGCATCAGAACACCTGTCAATATCAGAGTTGGGCGAGTCTCAGTTGATCATGGATGCAGAAATGGCGGCAGTGCTCGAACGAGCAACCAAAGACATCGGGCTTGTGTGGAACTCTCCACCTAGTCCCGCACGCTCTAGGCTGGATGATTTATATCTGGGAGATGACCGGGACCACAGGCCATGCTCAACCCTATTGTCATTCTTCCTGGAAGTGCATAAGGAGTTAATATACCAACTCCTTCTCCCTTACCACCCTTGATGGGAGTCCAGCGAGGGGGTACTCGAGGCTCCCATCCAGGGCCTAAAAATTTTCGTCCACTCTCGT
Source organism: Garra rufa (assembly GCF_049309525.1). Lineage (NCBI taxonomy): Eukaryota > Metazoa > Chordata > Actinopteri > Cypriniformes > Cyprinidae > Garra > Garra rufa. The sequence continues at coordinate 42,240,020 of NC_133370.1, forward strand.
GGTGAAGGCTTACACGGCTTCTGGACAAGCTGTTTCCTCTCCTGCAGGTATACCAGGTCAAGGTTTTGAAAAATCTGCATGAGGGTAGTCCCGACCCAGAGTTAATGCAGGAACTGTGACTACGCTCTACGAGCCACAAAGGTCACGCCGAATGCTGAACGCCCCATTGAGAAACACTGACCTAACCCAACTAGGACTTCTGGTCTACTGGGAAAAGAGCAAACTTTCCCCAGTGTAGAGTATTGTTTTACTTTCTTGTTTTTGACATATCTAACCGAACTACAAACCTTCCAGTGATGTCTGTGAGAAAGAGATATTCACTCGATAAGCTTGCACATCTGCGCCACAGCGCACTCAATCCACTCTTCATGCTTTGCTTACAGTATTAGCTCATGCTCATCCCTAACAAGTTCATCTATATCTTGCATGACTTGAGTGTGAGTAAATTTTCAACATATTTTTTACATTTTGAAGGGCATTTAAACGTATTTCTTCTGTGATTCTCCTCTCAGTTCTTAAAATGAACTATTTCTCATATTACGGTTATAGTAATTATGCCATGGTAATAAAGTATAAATATAGTAATCAGATAATGAACCATGGTACTGCCACATTACCATGTAGTAACATGTGTGTAGGGTTTATTTTTTTAAGATGTTATAATCGTGATGTTGTTGGTCACTGAATCTTCTAGGCAGTACTGTGAGGCGATGGATAATTTCAAAAAGGTAGACCAACAGGTCAAGGGTATGGAAGCTTTCATCCGCCAGTTAACAAAAGTCATGGACACCAGATTCCGCGTCTACAAAGAACTTAGAATGTAAGTTTCACTCTCGTCTTAATTACAGGCTCTCATCTGATTCTTGCTGACTGATTTTAAATTGATTTAATATGCCTGAACTTTAGACCACCAATTCAATTGTCTCGAATTTAACTGCCTTTGTTTGTTTGATTTTGATATTTTTAATGTCTCTCAACAATAAATTACTGTATGAGTTTTACTGATTTATTTTTCTGTGTAGACAAATATTATTTTGGACAAGAAAAAAAAACGTGAATAGGGTGTAAAAAAAAATACTAAGAAATGTAACCATACTTCCTCAGTTGATTGATTACATTAAGAGTTTTTTTTTATTACTAGTTTTTTATGTTAATGTTTAAAAATGCAAATGGGCCATTATTTTATTAAATATGCAATAATTTTAATATATTTCCAGAACAACATTCTGAACATCGTATGAAGACAGGTTCAAAATTAATGTTTCATGTTGCTAACATATTAGAGTTAAAACTTTTTTACAGGGATTTTGGATATCTTTTTATCACTCCATAAATCAGAAAATATTGTATCGTACATCAGTGTAACATTAATCCACTGAGAGGCGGATGAATTGATACAGACTTGACTTGACTTAACATGAATCACACTTGACTAGGAACAGAAACACTAACTCACCAAACAGCAGGATACATACTTCAATACATGACAAGGAACAATGGAAACATGAGGGCTACTTATACCAAACAATACAGATCATATGATAAAAACAAACCAATGAGAAACAAGGAACAAGACCATAGCAATCAGTGAACAAACAGAACAGAGAACCAATGAAAGCATGACACACTGAACTAAGGAACCATTGACAGGAATACATGAAGGAAAGGAGAGCAAGACTAGACAAAGACCATTGCTAATTTTCAAAATAAAGACATGAACATGAAACATGAAACAAAACCAAATCCCAAACCCCACGTTACAGTCAGCCAGAAAAAAACAGATGCACATAGATAAAGTTCAGCAAAATAAAGACAAAGGGCTTGTCCTTTTTGAGTGCAAATTTTAGGTTCTTGATGATGATGTAGGTTGTGTTTCCAGGTATTATTCTTTGGGCTGTAAGTACAACTTTAATGAAACACTGTCTCAGAGAGGGTACTTTGGGAAGATAATTTTTGACCACAAGAATGAGACTCTCTCCATATCGGTAAGACTTTGCTTGATGATAACAATCATTGATGTGGTTATTTTCTTGATGAATTATAACTCAAGAAATTTCTTTGTGGTCAGGATTTTACTGTGTATGCATTAACTGTGACCTCTTAAAGTTACAATAGTTTCCTATGATGATGATCATCTGTCTATTCCACAGGTTCAGCCAGGAAAGAGTGGTAAGGCCGATCTGAGTGATATGCGTTCACTATCTGGAGGAGAGCGTTCGTTTTCTACCGTATGTTTCCTTATGTCACTGTGGGCCATAGCTGAAGCTCGGTTCCATGCTATGGATGAGTTTGATGTATATATGGTAAGGAATATGGGCTGTCAGTCGATTAAAATAAATTCTAACACAATAAACATTTAGGCTGCGACAGCCTAACTAAACTATAGAACATAAAAGAAGGTAATTTGAGAAATCAAATCAGCTTTGTTATCAACAGTCTTCAAAATGCCTTCCTTTATGTTCCAGAAAAGAAAGGTTTTAAATGGCATGAAGGTGAGTAAATGATGATAGAATTTTAAATGTATTATTATTATTTTATTCATTAGTTTTTTTAAGTAATACACTAAATAAGAAACTAAATCTGCCAGCAGTAAATGTCTATAAGTTATTCATTCTTTTGATTTGTTCAAATGGCTGATTGATTTTAAAAAATCAGTGTGAACAGCTCTCTCTATGAATGGGCTTTTGAATCATTGGTTCACACATTCATTCAAAACAAGGATTCATTCAAAAAACTAAATGTCTCAGGTTACATATGTAGCCATAGTTCCCTGAAGGGAACGAGACGCTGCGTCGAAACACTGTGGAAACGCCTCCAGCATGACTGCGTCCTGAATCATGTGTACAACTAGTCCAATAGGAGTGTGTGACGTCACCGACCAGGAAGCATAAGAGCACGTACGGTGAAACACAGCGCTAGCTTCTGGAGACAGCAAGCACTGCAGGGATGCCGAAGTATGGCTTCGAGATGCAGCGTCTAGTTCCCTTCAGGGAACTATGGTTACATACGTAACCTGAGACGTTCCCTTCCAGGTAACTCGAGCTGCGTCAAAATGCTGTGGGAACGAGAATGCCCACGCTGCCATACTGAGGACTGTCCCTGCCGGCCCGAAAGTAGGGCTAGAGAGAGGAAGTGTCTCAGTGATTGTCCAAGCCTGTCAAGGCAAGAGGACAAAGGAGCCAGGAGAGGCTCTAATATCCAGGCCGCAGTACCTGGTAAAGGTTAAGGGCGTAGACCAGCCCGCCGCACTACAGATGTCGGCAACCGAAAGTAGGGCTTTAGAAGAAGAGACACTTCTGGTAGAATAAGCCTTGACTCCCAAGGGTGAGGGGAGACCAGAGGACTCATAGGCTACCATGATGGCATCCACAATCCACTGGCTTATGGAAGGCTAAGTAGCTGGACGGCCTCTCCTCGGAGGGCCGTAACATACCAGAAGGTTATCAGCCTTCCTCCACAGGGCAGTTCTGTGGACGTATGCGTCCAGTGCTCGCACTGGACACATACAATTAAGCTTTGCCTGGTTGGGCAGGATGAAAGGCCTGCAGCACAACAGGCCGTGGTGCTACTGTGGGGACCTTCGGAAGGTACCCCACCCGGGGGTACAAAAGGGCTTTGGCCATACCAGGCGCAAAGTCTAAAAAGGAAGGGGCCACTGAGAGGACCTGAAGATCCCCAGCCCTCTTGTGGGAGGTAATAAACAGCAGAAAGGCAGTTTTTAGAGTAAGAAGACGGTCGGAGACCTCTTCTAAAGGCTCAAATGGAGGCTTACACAGAGCCTCGAGCACCACTGCCAGGTCCCAAGGAGGGATGCGAGAGCGTGCTGGAGGTCTCAACCTCAGCGCACCGCAGAGGAAATGTGTAACAAGGGGGTGTCTGCCCACTGAAGTGCCACCAAGTGGGGTTTGGTAAGCAGCTATGGCCGCCACATACACCTGCAGGGTGGAGTGGGTCAACCTGGCGGAAATACAGGCCTGTAAAAAGTCCAGCACTGTACCAACTGGGCAGTTAACTGGGTCTAACTGGCGGTCTCCGCACCAAGAAGTGAAAAGTCTTCACTTCAAGGCATACAGTTTCCTCGTAGAGGGAGCTCTGGATTGGAGGATGGTCTCTACAACCTCAGTTGAGAGACCCGAAGCTTATAGTTGTGCCCCCTCAGGGGCCACACCCATAGCTTCCATCGCTCCGGGCAAGGGTGGAGAATCTCTCCCCCTGCCTGTGGGAGGAGGTCTGGCCTGATGGAAATCTTCCAGGGAGAGCCATCTAGAAGGGATATTAGACTCGACCCGGCCAGCACGGGGCTACTAGAAGACGTCGTACCCCATCCTGGCCCACTCTCGCCAGAACTCCCGGGGGAGCAGAGCAATCAGGGGAAATGCGTACAGACCTAGCCTTGGCCAGGTCTGTACCATAGCATCCAATCCCAGAGGAGCTGGATGATGAAGAGAGAACCAGAGGGGACATTGTGCATTCTCCTGAGTCGCGAAGAGGTCCACCTGAGCCTGGCCAAAAATTCTCCCCGGGCCTCAGCCCCTGCCTCAACAGGATGTCTGCTCCCAAATTGAGGTGCCCAGGGATGTGCACTGCTCTCAGTGAGAGGAGTTTCCCTTGGGCCCACACAAGGATCTGGTGCGCTCGTACAACTTGTACAAGGGGTGCGAGCGCAGACCTCCTTGGTGAATGATGTAAGAGACCCAACCAGTGAGGGATGCATCCGTCACAAGCGTGACGCGGCGACAAGGAACTCCCAGCACTGGGCCCCCGAAAGGAAGAACCCGATATTGGTATGCTTCGCCCCTGAAAGCAAATCTCAGGAACTACCTGTGTTGAGGAAGGTCTAGAATAGGCCTCAGCCCTCCATCCTTCTTTGGAACAATATAGTACCAGCTGTAAAACCCTCGATGCCCTTCTTCACCAGGAGAGTATTTACTTCCTGTTCCATGACCAGAGCCTGCTCGGGACCCACCACGGTGGGAAAGACACCACTGAAAGGGGGTGGAGATAAACCAAACTGAATGCGGTAACCTTTTTCTACAGTGCACAGGAGCCACTAAGAGACATTTGGCAGAAGTCTCCACGCTGCCAGAAGTCTACTAAGGGAATCAGCTTCTCAAGGCTGACCTCTGGATTTGAAGGAACGGCTAGCCGGGGGTCCTGAAACTGGGGACTGCGTGACCCAGCTAGCTGTTCGAGGGACCTCTGAGGAGGTCGCGAGCCTCCTAGCACCGCTACGAGATCAGGCGGTGACTGAGAGATATGCTCGCTGGGGGCTGCTGCGCCCTGAAGCACCAGGGCTTGCAGGGTTGGCAGGGCGGCCCCCTGAGGACACTTGAGGAGAGACGGGCACCGTATAATGAGGTGTTGGCCGCTCTTCCCCAGAGGGGACTGTCCTCGTTAGCCTTGGGCCTCGACCATCAGGGCTTCATGGCCGAGCTCTTCTTGGTACTCAAGACTTCCCTCAGGTCAGTCCGGGGCTTTGAAGAGCTCAGCTTAGAGCGTCGCTGGGACTCCCGCTCCCTGCCCGAAGAGGGGAGATGGGAGGCGATGCTCTGTTTCTGTGCCTCCCGTTGTGAGGAGCTAGGAGGCCACTGACACCCAGCAGCCCCCTGAGCTGGAGGACGGCGAGGGAGAAACCGCTGGAACGCCACTGCCTGAAGTTGCGCCTCCTGGTGTCTGTCGACGACGGCACTCACAGCATCGCCGAACAGACCCAAGGGCACAAGCGGAGCGTCCAGGAGGAAGACCCTGTCTTTCTCTTTAATGTTAGACAGGGTCAACCACAAGTGTCTCTCTGCAGCCACCAGGGCTGCCATAGACCGCCCAATGGAGACAGGTCAGCGGTTCTCCTGAGCTCAGCCAGAACTTCAAGCTGAACTCCATCGCCCTCGTTTAGCTGTTTCAGCAAGTCGGCTTGGTACGCCTGCAACACCACCATGGTGTGCAGACACGCACCAGCCTGACCTGCTGCTGCATAACCCTTCCCCATCAGAGCGGAAGTAGTTCTTAGAGGTTTAGAGGGAAGGGTTGGAGCCTTCAGGGAAGATGCAGCATCAGGGGACAGATAGCCTGCAAGCGTCTGTTCCACCCGAGGCATTTCCCCATAAGTGCGCTCTAACAGCCCCGCCACGTGTGTATAATGAGCGGCAGACGGGCTGTAGAGACGTGCCGAAAAAGGATTTCCCCATGACCTCAACACCTCAGTGTGGAGGTCAGGGAAAAATGGAAGGCTCCTGCGGGGAGGTGACGGCCGAGATCGCAGAAAACACTCATCAAACTTGCTTTTCCGCGATTCAGCCTGTTTCTCGGCAGGCCAGTCTAAACTTAGAGCAGACTCAGCGCGAGAAACCACCTCCAACAGCTCCTCATACTGGGGGGACTGGGGTTGCAGTGCTTCGTCATCGACACCCTCCACATCAACCTCCTCAGAGGAAGAGAGGAGAAGTGCCGAGCCCTCTCTTTGGGTAGAAGAAACCGCAGAGCGGGCTTCCGATCCCAAAGAAAAAGCAACAGATCTAGCAGGTGAGGAAAGAGATAGGGACTCGCCCGTCTCCATGGAGGTGTTCCCACAGCGTTTCGATGCAGACGTCGAGTTACCTGGAAGAGAACACTGCTGTATTGTTTGGAGACACTCTGAACTGCGGGGGAGAATGGGAGAAACCAACAAGAAAGTCCGGGGGTGTGACAAGTTTTTTGTATTACATCACACAGTAGAGTGTGAATTCATGACAGCACTGATAAAGCTCAGCTCCCTCACACCTTCAGCACTCATACATCCCTGTAGAAGAGCTTTACTACCACTGAACGTCACTGTAGGTGCCAGGCACTTCTTGCTGTACTCCTCCTCTAGCAACGCCAGAACATTTTGGATGCTTTTGGATCCAAAATGATTGACTTGGTCCCTTGACACCAGAATATGGATTCCCAGAAGTCTATATTTTGTAAATATGGGCCTTGAAAGAGGTTAAATTAGTTTACTGTGCTTTGGCTACAGTAGGTTATTCTAGTGGTGACAATAACCATGCATGTCACTTCTGCTGGCTGCTTCATACTCTGTGAAATAAAGTGTCACTCTTTTCATAGCTTTTGCTGGCTCTCATACTCTTGCATGGTATTTCTCCGCCTCATTTTGTTGCAAAAATTCACTCATCATTAAATGAAAACTTAAAGTGAAGACCTGGTTATTTCAGGAGCCTTGTCACAAGTCCATTGTTTTTGAATATCAGTGCTACTTCTGCTATATTTTCACACTTAAAACAATAATTTGGTATTCCTCTTGTACCACTGTCCTCTTTTCTGCTAAGAAATAAGTCACCTGGCAGTTCTCTATCAAGTGGATTCATTGTTGACAGCATTAAGACTGTGTATGATTCAGTAGGCTATAAAACGCCTTAAAACTGTCAGGACATTACTTGTCTTTATAAGTTTTGGTTCAGTATACTTACTGGTTGATCAAAAATAGCTCTAAACCTACACTTTTATTTTCTTTTTTCATTTTATTTAGTAACTTTCAGGAGGGTGTACTCATTTTTGCAAGACAACATTTTATCACTTTGATAGGAAAATCTTAATTTGCTAAATAATTTTGACATTCTTCTTTGGTAATTGATCAAGCAGGTGTGTTGGAACATTATATCGCCAACAAATCCTTATATGTCTTTCAAGTGAAGAGTAATTGCTCAATTTGTTAAGTTTTGGAGGGGGTGTACTCATTTATGCTGTGCACTGTATATATATATATATATATATATATATATATATATATATATATATATATATATATATATACAGAATATATATACAAATATATTATAATATATATATATATATATATATATATATATATACAAAATCAGCACTCTAATAATACTAGTAAATTGCTCTCCCTTCTCAAGTGATATCATTTGATATAAATATTAGACACACACTCAAACCTTTTTTTTGCACCAATATCTTGAATTTTAGGGCATAAATGCATTCATGGTGTTGTTGCCCTCCATCATATATGTCAACAGTCAACTATATGAAATATAAGATGCCATACAGGCCTGTGGGGTGGGGCCAGTGTGTTATCCATGTTAGATTGCTGTCCCATGCCTAGTCAATATAGATCAAGCCCCGGACGCCAGATCCCATCAGAAAATATCAGTTTGTCTAGTATTAGAAGTACTCGTCAGCAGAGTAGACTAATACCCAAACCCTGTTAAAAGGAGGTCTTGTCTGGTACCCAAATTAACCAAAATATCCAAAACATTATTAACAGTCTTCTGTCAGCCAAGAAGTTGACTGAGGAAAAAACACTGAAAGTGAAGAGCAGAAGCAGGAGACAAAGTGATGGTGGTAAAAAAAAAATGAGTTTATTGAATACTCTCAATGCTCAGACTTTGTCTGAAGAACACAAATCCAGCAAGTATTGTTATGCCAAACTGCTTCAAAACAGCATCCCATAAACCTTGAAGTTCATAAACATTCCTTCATATCTCTTATTCATGAAGACAAACAGGCCATGAAACCACACAGTCATAAGAACAAACAACAATTGAAAAATAAATGTAAAAAACAACTACAATAATATGACGTAATATAAATTACTAATCAATTAATGTTTGAATGAAATGGATATAAGAATGACTATACTGATTATTATAAATGATTATGATTAAATGGAATAATGAAATGATAAGTGGTTATAAATGAATAAATGGATGAAGAATAAATTAAGAATTTAAAAAAGTAAAAGCAAAACACAGTTTGCATTTGAGGATCCTCGGATCCTTAAAATATTTTAATTATGTTAATTTTTAATTACCTTATTAATGGTAATTAAAGTTTTTAGAGAGTAAGATTTTGAATTGTTTTTAAAGAAGTGCATCAAGAATAGTAAAATTTAGAAATAGTTTTACTAAAATAAATTATTTTTATTTGAATATATTTTAAAATGTAATTTATTCCTGTGATTTCAAAGCTGAATTTTTAGCATCATTACTCCAGTCACATGATCCTTCAGAAATTATGCTAATATTCAAAAACATTTGTTATTATTATTATTATTGTTAAAGACAACTGAGTAGATTTTTTTTTCATATTTTATTGATGAATAGAAAGTACAGAAAAACAACATTTATTTGAAATAGAAATCTTTTGTAAGTAACATTATAAGTGTCTTTATCATCACATTTGATCAATTTAAAGTATCCTTTCTAAATAAAAGTATTAATTCTATAATTTTTAATTAAAAGTGTATAATGTTACTAAAGCTTTTCATTTCAAATAAATGCTTTTAAATCTTTGGATCTTTCTATTTACCAAAGAATCCTGAAAAAATGGACTGGAGTTTTAAATATTGATAATAATAGTAATAATAATATATGTTTCTTGAACAGCAAATTAGCATATCAGAATGATTTCTGAAGAATCATGTGACACTGAAGACTGGAGTAATGATGCTGAAAATTCAGCATTGATCACAAGATTAAATTATATTTAAAATATATTCAAATCAAAAAGTTATTGCAAATTGTTATAATATTTACGATATTGCTGTTTTTATTGTATTTATCATTAACTTAATTTAGCCTTGGTGAAAATAAGTGACTTTTTGAAAAGGCATATATATATATATATATATATATATATATATATATATATATATATATATATATATATATATATACATACTGTAACCTATTTTCAGCACAGAATCAAGTAAATGAACAAAGAAAAAAATCTCAGGGATTTAGTTTCGTTTTTTAGGATTTTGTTGTCTTTATTGTTTTTATATTTTGGGTGCTGTAACTGGTCACCATTTCTTCACAGTTTAGTTTTTTATAGTTCATTTAAATGGTTGAATGTGGACAAATACATTTTTTCAAGTACAGAAATGAATGTAGCCTCTCAATTTAACATGTTGTGCAAATACAATAAGACATTTGTTATGATAACTGATGAGAATCAGGTGACTGGAGTCCTGGAAAAGAGCATGCAGTCACTGCATTGTGTGTTTTCTCTTTCAGGACATGGTGAACCGGAGGATCTCCATGGACATGATGCTGAAGATCGCTGACTGTAAGCGGCACAGACAGTTTATTTTCCTCACGCCACAGAGCATGAGGTAAACAGCTCCTCTGGTGTCAAAATATGTCGAAGTAGTTAGATTAGAAGACATGATTGTGTTATCGCCTTTTATAATTTCTAACACCAATGTTTTAATTTGACAGTCTTAGTAAAAATGTCATCTTCTGCTTGCCTTTTTCCAGTTTTCTTTCAGAAAACAACTTTATCCGGATCCTCCAACTAAAAGACCCTGACCGTAGCCAATCTGCTCTTCCTTTCACTCAGAGAAACCCGGAATAATGCTGCTGTCCACTGAACATCA
>NC_133370.1:42250891-42301440 GCF_049309525.1 Garra rufa
TATCAGGAAGGCTATTCCAGAGTTTGGGAGCCAAATGTGAAAAGGCCCTCCCTCCTTTAGTGGACTTTGCTATCCTAGGTAGCCTACTACTAAAAGTCGAGAGTTTTGCGACCTTAGGGAGCGTGAAGGATTGTAGCATAGTAGAAGACTAGTTAGGTATGCAGGAGCTAAACCATTAAGAGCCTTATAGATAAGAAGTAATATTTTGTAAGTGATACGGAACCTAGGCAGCCAGTGTATTTATTAAAACTCATATTAAAGACATATATGTCTATGGCCCATTTTATATGGTCATTAGAACACTATATAATCACAGTATGATCTAGCCTATATAATAACAGTGATCAATCATTATTTATCTGGATAATCTTAAAAGATATAAAAATGTGATTTGGTGGATTTTAATATGCAAACAAACAAACAGATAAGGCATTTAGCCTATATTATACATAGAGGTTAAAAAATGTTGAAGAAAGTACATTTTATTACAATGTTCTATTAAAAATATTTTTACATTCAGCTTTTACTGAATTTGATTATTTGTTATTCGCATGGTCAACCAGCAATCGCTTGGAAGAGAATTATCTGATTGGTGGAAACAAACCAAAAGTGGTTTGACTGCATCTCTCTGTGAGCCATTAAACTCAAAGCGGGCGAGGAGCAGCTGGAGGGTTTACTGGTATGTTGTGTATGTTTTACTCACTTAACCTATTGTACTTACACTGACATAAAAAAAACACATTAGTCGGTAATATGCAGCTTCCGCTTGTCTGTTTTACATGTCTTCAGTGGTTTTAAGAAACGGGTGTCATCAAGTTTTAAATTTTGTCGCCTGTCCGCTAACATTTTAGCAGAAAGCGAATTCCAGCGTTACAAGTATGTACCTGCGCAGTCTCCCACAGTAAACCTGCTGTAATAAAGTCGTCTCTATCAGTGGGTTAATTCGTTTCCATGTTCTGATTTCGTGTGATTTAACGTTTGATTTTGCGCGCGACGCGTCTGTCAGTAGTCTATAATAAACATATTATTTATGTTGAATTGTGTTCCTGAATATCTGTCATGATACAGCATGCACCACACGGCACGACGTACGAACGAGCAGAATGATTTTCTGTGGTGAAGAGGCGTGATCAGTTATGTCACCTTTCCTTTAGTGGTGGTTTCAGTTTTGTCAGGTCTCAGGGGTTCCCCTAGGTTTACAGTTTTTGGGAGGGGGGGGGGGGGGTGCCGGTACTTTATGTAATAACGAAAACATTTATTTCATTGTAAAAATAAGTCCAAAACTCTATATTGCAACATTTCATTTTTCTGTTAATCAAATGAAAGCATAAACATTTATTTATTTTTAATCAAATGAAAAATAAACCCTTTTATTTTTTGTCAAACAAACTGAACCTGTTCAAATTAATACATGGAAGAAAAATTATATTCAGTTAAAAAAGTTTTAATAATAATTGTTGTATTTTTTGTACAATTAAGTGGTTAATCTGGTTGTAATATTTATTTTTTATAATTTAAATGTTTTATGTAATTTATTTAAATAGGAATATATAAACATTATAGCCTACTCTACAAAAGTAATACAAGACCAAAATTGTTCTGCTACATGTTAAACTAGGGTGACCATTCGTCCTCTTTCCCCCGGACATGTCCTCTTTTTGGACTTAAAAAAATGCGTCCGGCCGGGATTCCTAAATCACCCAAAATGTCCGGGGTTCGGCTTTTGCTTTCTACAGTCGCCATTCACTGTCTCCTTTTGTATTAAAGCCTTGCGCGGGACGGTTGTCTCCCGCAAACATTCTAATATTGAATATAATTTTCGCGCATCATGGAGTCGCTATCAATATGCAGAGTATTTAAATCGCTTCGGATGCAGTTCGTGTTGGATGTAGGGTTGCCAAAGCCGCATTTTTTCCACGGAATTGGGCTGATTTTAAACTGTTGCGGCGGGTTGATTTTTTGAAAGTTTGAAATATTGCATACATTCCATTTGACTGAAATGCTTGTATTGAAACATTTTGCATTCTGTGATAAATCTGTGGTAGATATTAGTTTTGTGAAGGATGGCCACTGTGGTACACTCTTAAAAATAAAGATGCTTTAAAAGGTTCTTCATAGCGATGCCATGAAGAACCATTTTTGGTTCCACAAAGAACCATTCAGTCAAAGGTTCTTTAAAGAACCATCTCTTTCTTACCTTTTTATAATCTGAGGAACCTTCTTTCGCCAATAAAATTCACAAATAAATTTATGGAACCATTTTAACAAAAAAGGTTCTTCTATGGCATTGTGAAGCACCTTTATTTTTAAGAGTGTAGGAAGCTTTTTAGCTGTGTTTATGATCAATCTCTATAACAGTGACTGTAAAATATGTAGTTTTGGTATGGAAATGACATATTTTGATACCAAAACTAGGACCCCAACCCCCCACCCCTCGTCCTACGTCCTCTTTTTTGAAAACTAAAATATGGTCACCCTAGTTAAACCGTACTTTTAATTGGACAGGTTGCCGTGAAGTTTCTGTGTGTAAACAGTGTGATATGATGCTAGTTTTCTCAAATGAAACATGAAAAATTGACAAGAAGTGACAGATTGAGTTTATAGGTTCATGTTAGATGCAAAGGCCAAAAATTACCAGGAGCATCAGGCGTGCTTCAGTATGCGTGTAGTAAAAAAAAAAAACCCGCATCTCCGCCATTTATACATACAGAGAGGCAAACGGAACATGCAGGCTTCATATTTAAAGGTGCCATAGAATGCATTGATACAATATTTTCTACGTAGAAGGTATATGGCATAGGAAAGGGCAAAAATTCTCCAGAAACGGTTTTAAAGATCTATTTATAACCCCAGGGTTTGTCCCTAGAATGAAATGGTCTGTTCTCTTACGAGAGGTCTCTCGTACTGCGTAAGAAGTATCTTATGCTAGGGGAAAATCCTTTTCTGCGAGATATTGAAGCCAAAAATTATCCTTAATTTTGAAATAATGTAAAGCGCGTTGCAGCAGCATACAGGCATAGGCGAAACAGCTTGCGCGCCTATTGGCTGCTCTGCGGCAACTGCGAGGCCTGGCGCGACGCCAGATCCAATGGGGGCATTTCGCGCCCTTTGCGTCGCTTCCCGCCTAAAAGGGCGTGGTCTAGGCCTATAAAGACCGTTCGTAGGCAGCTATTATCTGATTTTTCATCCTTCAAGCGAAGCACACGCATCGCTGGAGCCGGAGAAGAAGCCGCCGTCGACTGCAAGCATCTCAGCGGGACGAGCCACTGAAGCTGCTGGCCACGCCGCCTTCCGTGCCTTCCTGCTGCGCTTTCCGGCGCCTATATCCTTTATAATCTACAGTGTGTGTCGCCGCTGCGATACACACTGTTGCTCTAAAAAGAGCAAAGCGTCTTTTTAAAGATGCCTTCATACGGCTCGTGCAGATGCCAATGGCGACTCTGAGGACTCGCCTGGCCTTCTTCACTGAGACTGCTCCCCCGCCCGCCGCGGTGTCGCGCTGTAAAAAGCGCCGTGCCCAGCGGGCCCCCGGATCCTTCCCCCAGCCGACAAAGCTCACCGGTTCGCTCGCCTGTTTTACCGACCTCGTCAGCCTCTGTTCCGGACGTAAAGCGGCCGCTGTATGCCACCGCTTCCATCGACGCCGCTGACGAGGGGGCTATGAAGGAGGAAGAGGATTTCCGTTTCCCGCCAAAACGGGAACGTGCATGCTGCTCAGAAGAGGCGATAGCAGTCCACTTATGTCTGCCCTCCGCTGGACGGCGTGCTAAGTCGGCCCTCCCCTCTAAAGCTTGCCGTCAGACGTCAAACCTGCTCCGCCGCGCTTTCGCCGCAGCCAAGCCGCGTCAGCGCTGCGTAACATGGCCTCTCACCGTTGCTGAGAGGCACCCGTGGCTAACGCTTTCTGACGTTTTTCTCGTCTGGCCGCCGCCCCGCCGGACGCGGCCCGCAGCCCAGGATTGAGTTGAAACCTGAGCCTCTGAAATCGTCCTAGCACAACTAGGAAAACGACGGTGTATGAGTCCCGCTGTTGCCGGACCCCCACCAAAGTTATTCGCTCGTCCAGTTCCAGAGAATGTGACTGTTCCAGTGTTTTCTGCAGCCAACAAACCGGCTCCGTCGCCCGTTTGCCTGCACACAAAAGTCGTTCCCACGGCTACCCAGATAAACCCCCAATAGAGTGTATTTTCTGGTGTCCCGGCCACGGCCGATGGTGTTTCACGTGTCGTATGAATGCCCACTACCTAGTGCTCATCTCTACACACAAGCACAGCCTGTCACACAGGTCTCGCGCACATAAAATCGACTCAGATCGATTGCACCTCACAACCGGCCACGGCCAATGGTGTTTCACGTGTCGTATGAATGCCCACTACCTAGTGCTCATCTCTACACACAAGCACAGCCTGTCACACAGGTCTCGCGCACATAAAATCGACTCAGATCGATTGCGCTTCACAACCGGCCACGGCCGATGGTGTTTCACGTGTCGTATGAATGCCCACTACCCAGTGCTCATCTCTACACACAAGCACAGCCTGTCACAACAGGTCCTACGCACATAAAATCGACTCAGATCGATTGCGCTTCACACGTGGTAAATGTGCCCACTTCACAGTACATTATGCACGTCAAACGGTTTCTGTAAAAACGAAACCAAAAGTGCATTCGCTCTATGCAGGCGAACGTTGTTTGGAGTGTGTTAAATATGCCCGCTGCCTCACAGCCACATCCACACAGACATAATAGTTCCCGCTATCAGCGTGCCCCATGCCTCAAATGTCACGAGCACGTTTTGCATGAAATCAACGTGCATTCGCTCCATGCAGGCGAACGATGTTTGGAGTGTGTTAAATGTGACTGTTCCAGTGATTTCTGCAGCCAACAAGCCGGTTCTGTCGCCCGCTTGCCTGCACACAAAGGTTGTTTTCACGGCTACCCAGATAAACCCCCAATAGAGTGTATTTTCTGGAGTCCCGGCCACGGCCGATGGTGTTTCATGTGTAGTAAGAATGCCCACTTCCCAGTGACCATCACTACACACAAGCACAACCTGTCACACAGGTCTCGTGCACATAAAATCGACTCAGATCGATTGCGCTTCACATGTGGTAAACGTGCCCACTTCAAAGTGCCCACAGACATCACATTATGCACGTCAAAAGGTTTCTGTAAAAACGAAACTAACGTGCATTCCCTATATGCAGGCGAACGTTGTTTGCAGTGTGTTAAATGTGCCTGTTGCCACACAACCACATCCACACACAGACATAATAGTTCCCGCTATCAGCGCTCGCGCCCAGAATGTCACGAGCACGTCTCTTGTGCCACAGCACACCGAAACCACTCCGTTACTGAAAGAACGGAGCACGCTTCGTATTCAACCTATAGCTATTCATGCAAATGCATGGGAAAAGCTTCCAGGGGTTTCGAAATGGGTGTTGGACATTAGAAAAGGAGGCTATTCGCTACAGTTTCACAGACGCCCGCGCCGCTATACAGCGAGCGTCGAGACCACGATACAGACAGAAGCAGCACACATGCTTCGAGCCGAAGTGGCGAAACTATTGAGCAAAGGGGTCATAGAGCCCCTTTCTCAAGCTCAAAGCGAAGGAGGGCTGTACTATATTTCCTGGTACCAAAAAAAGACGGTGGTCTCAGACCCATATTAGATCTAAGGCAACTGAACAAAGCGCTGGTGAAGCGTCGGTTCAGGATGCTCACGACCAGAAAAATCCTCGCGCAAGTTCGCCAAGGAGACTGGTTCATGTCAGTGGATCTGAAAGACGCGTATTTTCAAATACAGATAGCGTCACGTCACAGGTGATTTTTGAGATTCGCCTTTGAGGGCCAGGCATATCAGTACACAGTCCTGCCGTTCGGTTTGTCCCAGGCAGCCCGTACATTTACGAAGTGCATGGACGCAGCGCTCGTTCCTCTCAGACTAAAAGGCGTGCGCATACTGAACTATTTGGACGATTGGCTGATTCTAGCGCAGTCTCGCTCAGTGCTTGTACAGCATACGACCATGTTACTCGATCACCTCGAGAATTTGGGTCTCAGAGTCAATTGGGCGAAGAGCTCCCTGTCCCCCAGTCTGAAAACTTCCTTCCTGGGCACATGGGCATCATCACAGCGCGCAGCAGACATTCAGCACACAGCGGGCTCGTTCCGCTGCGGCGCGTCCGTCCCGCTCAAAAAATTTCAAAAAATGCTGGGTCTCATGGCCCATGTCATCAGTTCTACAGCTGGGTCTGCTATGTATGCGCCCACTGCAGTTCCGGCTGAAAGCGCGCGTCCCGCGTCAAGCATGGGCATCCGGTCGGCTTCATCTCACAGTCAATCAGAAATGTGTCACAGCCCTGAAACCGTGGAAAGCAGTCGACTGGTACCAGTCAGGTGTAATCCTGGGGACTTCCTCGAGAATAAAAGTGGTGTCTACAGACGCGTCCACCTCGGGATGGGGGGCTCTGCTCGAGGGCAGACCGTCTTTTGGCCAGTGGTCAGAATGGGAAAAGCTCCTGCATATCAACTGCCTCGAAATGCTGGCAGTACAGAACGCGCTGACGCACTTCTGTCCCCAAATAAAAGGAAACCATGTACTAGCCCGCTCGGACAACATGTCAGTGGTTTCCTATATAAATCACCAAGGCGGTCTCAGGTCCAAAAACCTATACAGACTTGCAGAACGCCTCCTGGTATGGGCTCAGTGCAACCTGCGCTCGCTGAAAGCAGCGCATGTGCCGGGGCTTCTAAACATAGGGCCAGACAGACTGTCCAGGAACAATGTTCCAGCAGGCGAATGGTCTCTACACCCACAGACAGTACAACTACTGTGGAAAAAATTCGGCAGAGCGGAAGTAGACCTGTTTGCGTCTCCGAACAACGCTCACTGTCTGGAATTTTACTCAAAAAGCAGAGACGCGCTGGCCCACGAATGGCCCCGCCGTCATCTCTATGCTTTTCCCCCTGTCTCTCTCCTACCTCAGGTGATAGGGCGGGTCAGGGAAAAAAAAGGATGTTCAATACTGCTGGTAGCGCCGTTTTGGGAAAACCAGCCCTGGTTCCCAGCGCTGATGCAGCTGACGAGCACTGCCCCGTGGCCGATACCAGTGAGGAGAGACCTTCTCTTTCAGGCCAGCAGCTCGATTTGGCATCCTCACCCAGAGCTGTGGTCCCTTCATGTCTGGGCCACCAGCGAATATATGATGAACTCCCTAAAGGAGTATTAAACACGATCACACAGGCTAGAGCCCCTTCTACGAGACGGCTCTATTCCTCAAAATGGTCTGTGTTTTCGGGCTGGTGCGCAGCCCGCGGCTCGTCACCCACTAACTGTGGTGTGATGGAGGTGCTTTCCTTTCTACAAGAGCTGCTGGACAAGGGCAGAACCCCTTCCACGCTCAAAGTCTTATGTGGCGGCCATAACAGCGTTTTCGACAACGCTAGGTCAGTCAATAGGAAGGTTAGTTATTCGCTTCCTGAGGGGAGCTAGAAGACTGAATCACCCCAGACCTCCCACAGTCCCCGTATGGGACCTTTCTGTGGTACTAGAGGCCATGAAAGGTGGACCATTCGAGCCTCTGCAGACGATTGATTTGAAATACCTGTCTCTTAAGACTGTATTTCTGCTGGCTCTCGCTTCAGTGAAGCGCATAGGGGATTTGCACGTGCTCTCTGTGAGCGTGACGTGCATGGAATTTGGACCTAATGACTCTAAAGTCATACTCAAACCCAAACATGGTTACGTTCCAAAATCCCTCAACACACCGTTTAGGGCACAGGTCATCGCACTGTCAGCCCTACCGGTCACTGATGAGGAAATGGACGCGAGCCTCCTATGCCCGGTCAGGGCACTACGAGCTTACGTGTCTCGCTCGTCTGCTTTTAGACAGACAGAACAGCATTTTGTTTCGTTTTACGGGCGTCCCAAGGGACTGGCCGCGTCGAAACAGAGCTTATCCAGATGGATAGTTGATGCTATTGCGCTGGCATATGCTTCCAAAGGCATGCAGTGCCCGCTAGGTGTCAGAGCACATTCCACGAGGGGCGTGGCCTCATCGTGGGCTTGGTCGAGTGGGATTGCCTTGCAAGATATTTGTACAGCGGCGGGCTGGGCCTCTCCGTCTACATTTATAAGGTTTTATAACCTGGAGGTTCCCGCCTTACAGGCCAGACTGCTGTCAGTCTAGATATTCAGTGTTGTCTGACCTGATGTTATCAGCTCGGAATGCTGCGTCTACTGAGCACAGCTCTAGGGTCGACAGTGAAAGTAATAGCACAAGATGTGCCTGGGCAAACTGTGTGAAGACCCTTATTCTTACGTCAGCTCAGGCCGTAACCCCGCCCTGTATGTATGTTTACTTAGCGTCTGAGTGACGCTGCACTATGTGGAAGAGTACGGCGTTGCCCCTCCCTCTCCCCCGGACTCCCCGTGAGTTCTCTAGAGGATTATGAACTGTATGAACCCCGGGCTTTCGCCCTTGGGTCTTTGGTGTCAGATCTCAGCATGCACGGCGTTTTACACTGGGTCCCCTAGCGTAAGATACTTCTTACGCAGTACGAGAGACCTCTCGTAAGAGAACGTACTCGGTTACTAACGTAACCTCGGTTCTCTCTAGAGAGGGAACGAGTACTGCGTATCTTGCCGTGCATGCGCGCGCTCTGGTTGCTTCGATGATGAAAAACCAGATAATAGCTGCCTACGAGCAGTCTTTATAGGCCTAGACCACGCCCTTTTAGGCGGGAAGCGACGCAAAGGGCGCGAAATGCCCCCATTGGATCTGGCGTCGCGCCAGGCCTCGCTCTATAGGCTGCTGCAGTTGCCGCAGAGCAGCCAATAGGCGCGCAAGCTGTTTCGCCTATGCCTGTATGCTGCTGCAACGCGCTTTACATTATTTCAAAATTAAGGATAATTTTTGGCTTCAATATCTCGCAGAAAAGGATTTTCCCCTAGCGTAAGATACTTCTTACGCAGTACTAGTTCCCTCTCTAGAGAGAACCGGTTACGTTAGTAACCGAGTACGTTATTACCTTATTTGGAAGGTTCATGAATAATAATGAGAGCTCTGCTCTGATTGGCTGTTTCAGCGGCTCATTTCAGAAGCTGCACATGGAGGGAAACATGCGAATCGAAGCGAACACATCCTCCCCGCGCGGTTGGTCACAGAGCCATGACAGATCAGCCCGGCGCGAGTTCCGTAACATCGTGCGGTGTCGTCCCACTTTCGAAATTGTACCTGATGATGATAAAATGTTGTTTAAAAATATTTAAAGCTTCGGACAACTTACGACTAACCTCCATGAAGCGAACGCGCCAAATTAAGCGGAAGTGTTGACACAACTTCCGTTTCAAGTGAAATTAGCTTTCTCATCCTCTACTAAAATCTTGACTTATTTCAGTTATGCATATGAATGAATTTCACTAAGGTCGATCAATGTTTTCACTAGTGTATGTAAGAGGTTTTTCAGTAATGCATATGAATGAATTTCACTAAAGTTTACCAATGTTTTTTGTTTCACTACAGTAGTTTGTAAGAGGCCTTTCAATAATTAAGGCCTATACGACCCCTCATAATTTTCATTGCTACAGCTTCAGTGTTGTTGAGATGCTGATACTTCGTTGCCCCAAATTGCTTAAAACATATCCAAAAGGATTTTTTTTTATTTTACTTTTTAGATTTTATTTTAACCCAAATATAACAGCCTGCATTAGATCTAGGTTAAAATACGTAATTTTATTTTAAATATATGTCATTGAATGCCAAATGACATTCATGATGTATTTAATTTGACGGGGCTTGAAATATCATTATCATTAGTTTCCCAAAGAGCAAAAAAGCAATGTGAGTATAAATTAGGCTAGCCTGTATTTTTGAGCTTTGAATACACTCTTTTATTAGTATGTGGGCTATAATAGGTTGTGTAGTTTTTTTATAGCTCTGTATCATGCTTGAAAAATTCTCTAGTCTCTATTTGCACTTTGAATATTAAGAATGTAGCCTACTTTGATTATGGCTGCATTTATTGTTTGCACTTAATATGACTATGAAAGAACTGTGTTGTTTATTTTCCACATTTATCTAGTGAGATATGGTGCTGTGTGTAATGACTGTATGTTTATTGTGAATGTTTGATATGTGTAGGAGATGTCGAAGAGGAAGAGCAGTAATTCAGGGCTCACTCCTGATAAGAGAAGCCGGTTATCTCAACAAGAGCCCTCTAAAGAGGATGAAATGGGCTGCTTCAGTTCAGGAGATCTCATGAGCACATCACAGAGTGTAAGAGTTATTCAGCACAGTACAGATGCCTTGACTGCAATATACTCTACGTGTACTTAATTGTCCTAATAAGAACCCGTGCCAGTGGTTGTACTCTGCACTATCAAAAGTAGCACATTCTGCAATGGCTTTTGCCTGTGATGTACCCTTACACATCTATGAATGTGTGTTTTCAGATGCCAAGTGTGGTGGGCATCATAGAGAGTATCTCTCTAAAGAACTTCATGTGTCACTCGTTGCTTGGTCCCATTGCGTTTGGTCCAAATGTCAACTTTGTCGTAGGAAACAATGGAAGTAAGTCCTTCTCTATGTTTGATTTTATGATGTGATTAAATAAAGGCAGGGCTTTCTGTTGAATAAACATGTTTGAAAGCAAGACTGCTGGTTTGAATCTGATTGTTTCCTCACAGAATAAATTCAGTTAACCATTTTTAAGTGTTGAAAATAAATCATGCATGTTATTTTGAAATTTAGTCTTGGCTTTTTCCTCACCTGTGACTTGACTTGTCCAACAGCAAAACATTAAACCTGAGCCATATTTGCAATACATTTTTTATCCATCAGTATTTTTCCAGAGTGGGTGTGGCCATTTGTATAATGGCTCTGGCTTCCAATGTCATTTGCTTCTAGCTATTTTTAGTTGTACAGTTTGTTTTGCTGCTTGATATTGCAAGCTGGTGTCTCTTACCATATTATTTTAATATATTGTCTTAATTCTGAACATAGTGGTTTGTAGTGCAAACAGTTTTACATTACAGCAGTACTCCTTTTAGTCACTATGCTCCAAAAATGTATACCTGTCTTTCATATGAAGTGAGAGAGTCCACTAGTATTCCTGTCTTTAAAAAAAGTTTAAGACATGCCTCTTTAAAGTTTCTTATGAGCATACTAGTTTGTGAAGTGTGTGTGGAATTTTGCATTTTTTAATTTAACTTATTTTTAAATGTACTTGCTTATAATTGCTTATAGTTGGGTTTTTTCTGTGTCCTTGTTTTATTTTCACATTTTTCTTATACTTGTTAAATCATTTTAAGTTTTGATTATCTTATATTGATGTTTTTTTTATGCCTGCGAAGCACTTTGAATGGCATTTATGTATGAAAAGTGCTATACAAATAAATTATTAGTAGTAGTAGTAGTAGTATTACTAACAGAGTTGTGTGCCTAAATAGATTTAAGCAGTAAAATAGGTACTCCACAGTCTGAACCACTAGGGGGCACAGACCCCAGATTAAGGGGCGTAGAAGCTATATGAGTAAGCTGTGGCTCACAGAAATATTTCTTGCATTAGTTATAATAAATATAACTTAAATAAATAAGAAATATAGGTCACAAGTTTGAATCTTTGTTTAAAAAATTATTTGGATAGTTTACCCAAAGATTGCTTTTACAGACTTATTTAGTAAAAAACCTTTACAATATTTATCACAAGTATCACAATAGAGTAATTTGAAGTGAAGTTGAAATGACATTAAATTTTAAAAACAACCAACCAACCACCCAAAAAAGTTGTAATTCATCAAAACAGATTTACAGAAATTTAGCATTACATCACTTGCTCACCAATGGATCCTCTGCAGTGAATGGGTGCCATCAAAATGAGGCAGTCCAAACAGCTCATTAAAAACATCACAATAATCCACAACATATGACTTTTTGTAGGATTTTAAATGAAGTGCTATGGCTTTCTGTAATTTAGAAGGTAGATTACATAGAAATGCATAAATGATGAATAGAAAGTTCAGAAAAACAGCATTTATCTAAAATATAAATCGCTTTTAACATTATAAATGATCAGTTTAAAGCATTCTTGTTGAATAAAAGTATTTATCTATTTCTGTATTTTGGATCAAATAAATGCAGGATTCTTTAAAAACCATTAAACTTACAAAGAAGAAAACAACATAACAGACAATTTTGTGTCAGTTGTCATTGCTTGTTGTCAATGCTGGCAAACTTTTAATGTTTTTTATTTGTTTTCATGTGTATTTGTGTGTTAGGTGGAAAAAGTGCTGTCCTGACTGCTCTGATTGTAGCCCTGGGCGGTAAAGCGCTCACCACTAACAGAGGCTCCTCACTCAAAGGATTTGTTAAGGAAGGAGAGAGGTATAACACACCTATTCAGTTTTCTCTGGATGTGTTTACAGTCTGTTTTATAGTCTCTCACATTGTTTTGTGTCTGGATTATTCAGTTCTGCAGATGTGTCCATCACTCTGAGAAACAGGGGTCATGATGCATATAAGCCAGAATTGTTTGGCCAGTCCATCATCGTAGATCTTCATATCTCCAGCGAGGGATTACGGACTTATAAACTAAGAAGTAAAACAGGTATACTTACAAATATAGAATACATAAACTTTACCTTTAGGCATAGCCTATAGGGCCATACACTACCAGTCAAAAGTTTTTGAACAGGAAGATTTTTAATGTTTTAATGTCTTCTGCCCGTCGAGCTGCATTTATTTGATCCAAAGTACAGCAAAAACAGTAACATTTTGAATAGTTTTACTCTTTAAAATAGCTGTTTTCTACTTTAATATATTTTAAATCAAAGCTACATTTTTAGCATCATCACTCCAGTCTTTAGTGTCAACAATTATTATTATCAATATTTCAAACAGTTGACTATATTTTTTCAGGATTCTTTGATGAATAGACAGATCCAAAGATCAGCATTTATCCGAAATAAAAAAGCTTTTGGAACATTATACATTATACCATTCAAAAGCTTGGAGTCTTGGAGTTTTATTTTTGGGGGGTAAAGAAATTATAGAAATTATTACTTTTATTTAGCAAGGATCCTTTAAATTGAACAAAATTGATGATAAATACATTAATAATGTTGTAAAGAAAGAGAGATGTATCTCTTTCAGATAAATTCTGTTCTTCTGAACTCTCTATTCATCAAAGAAACCTGAAAACATAATGATAATAATAATGCATGTTTTTGAGCAGCAAATCAGAATATTAGAATGATTTCTGAAGGACCATGTAGCTGAAGCAATGATGCTAAATATTCACATATCACTTTATATATAACAGTATAAATAACAGTTTTATTTTAGGCTTTTTTCATATGTAAACAGTTTTAATGCATTTACGTAGAGCACATCAAAGATAGTAAATGGAAGCACAGAGATGCTTGCTTGATGTGCAAAAACATACCTGAATTTCTTTTATGATCTCTTTACAGCATTTGTGAAGTATGAAAGGTTTCGCTGCATAGACTTTCAATGGAGGGACAGTAATCTCTCGGGTTTCCTTTGAAATATTTTTATTTTTGTTTAAAAAAAATAAATGAAAGTCTTGTTGGTTTAGAATGACATTTGTCAGTTATGCCAGTTTTGTCTTTTTTTGGTGATCTAACCCTTTAATTTTGTACAAATTTCCCAATGTATAAACGACAGCCAGTCGAGTCAGATGTGAACATGCACAACATATGTGACCCTGGACCACAAAACCAGTCATGTCATAAGGTTAAATTTTACAAAACTGAGATGTATACATCATATGAATAGAAAGCTCAATAAATAAGCTTTCTATTGATGTATGGTTTGTTAGGATAGGACAATATTTGGCCGAGATACGTCTATTTGAAAATCTGTAATCTGAGGGTGCAAAAAAATCTAAATACTGAGAAAATCACCTTTAAAGTTGTCCAAATTAAGTTTTTAACAATGCATATTACTAATCAAAAATTACATTTTGATATATTTATAATAGGAATTTTACAAAAAATCTTCATGGAACATGATCTTTACTTAATTTCCTAATGATTTTTGGCCTAAAAGAAAAATCAATAATTTTGACCCATACAATGTATTTTTGGCTATTGCTACAAATATACCCCAGCGACTTAAGACTGGTTTTGTGGTCCAAGATCACATATGTGGCATGTGTGGTGCTCCACTGGTTTTGCTTTAGATTGGATATCATGTGGTTTCGTGCCCAGTAATTCATTGCAGAAAACACACTGTGGTTGTTATGAACCATGTTTATATTCTTTAGTAAACCTGTATTTGTTGTAGTCTGGGTTATATCTATTTTACCTTTCATTGTTCTGTTCGTGGGGTAAGAGGAGGCAAGTTGCAATCTGACTGTGGAGAAATCTGCCTACTTTGGTTAGGTTCTACCACATGACAGATGTGTTGGCACAAAACACATTTA
Organism: Garra rufa; assembly: GCF_049309525.1. Taxonomy (NCBI): domain Eukaryota; kingdom Metazoa; phylum Chordata; class Actinopteri; order Cypriniformes; family Cyprinidae; genus Garra; species Garra rufa. The sequence continues at coordinate 42,265,340 of NC_133370.1, forward strand.
AAAATGTAATTTGCCTGTCTCCCAGGTCACTTGGTGTCATCGGAAAAGGAGGAGCTGGTCTGCATTTTAGATCACTTTAACATTCAGGTATGGCTAAAGATCTTCTCCAAATGTTTGATAACAAAACTATTTACATTATCTGTTTTGATTTATCCTCAGGTGGACAATCCGGTCTCTATCCTAACCCAGGACATGAGTCAACACTTCCTCCACTCCACAGGAGAGGGCGACAAATATAAAGTAAGTCTTTGTGTGTATTTGGCATTTGTTTCTTTTACGACAAATACAAATAAAAAAATTTGCTTTGCTGTTTTTCCTTTAGTTTTTCTTGAAGGCCACTCAGCTTGATCAGATGAAAGAAGATTACAGCTACATCATGAAGACCAAGACCATGACTCAGAACACAGTGGAGAAACACAGGGTGGTGAGTGCTGAAATAATCACATTTACATATTGGAACCGACAGTAACTGAACCGACATTACGTATTAGGTAGAGCAGCTTAAAAAAGAAAAAAATATCTGATTTAATTTCTGCTAAACTAGTTGCTTTTTAAGATTGCAGCCTAGGGTGCAATAATACAGTTAGTCCACGGTTCAATACGAACCTCGGTTTTTTACCACAGTTTTCGGTTCATTTCGGTTCTGATAGCTTGCCACATCAGTGTGTTTTTTTTTGCAACAAATTCACAACAAAATACTCCAGTAAACCTCTGTACACTGGAATTCTGATCAACCATTCGATTTTTAAAAATCTTCGATTTCATTTTGTCCACATCAAGTAATCGGCAAAAAACCGGAAGTGGCGCATTTCACGGACGAGAATCCACGAAACGCATTATTAGACTGTTTGCCATGGCTGCATGATATATTAAACCCATTAAAAATCATAATTAAGCATAATTGTGATTTCACAAATGCTACAATTCAGTTACATAAATATATGCAGGATTAATAAATGTGCTTCAGTAATGTACATGCGTGTAGGTTACATACATGCGTCTCACAGCAGCTCCGTTCACAGTACGCTGTTCCACAGGAACTATCATCATTTACATGTGTGGAGCGTCTTAAATTCTGCATGTTACTGTGAGTTTGGTTTATTATAATGTTCATCTGGAAACACAACATGTGGCATTTCATCTGATTTACAAGGTAAATTATTTATAAACCTACGCAAACTCAGGAGAATATCATTCTTATTGTGCTAACTGTTCAACGTGATTTAAAAATAAAAGTTTTAACCCTCACTGAGTTTACAAATTTTAACATATTCATTAAATTACTGACTATAGCATTTCTGTGGTAAATATATGGCCAAATATTAAAGATTAAGTGGACATTTGACCTAAATGTTGTTGAGTCAATATTAAACAAGTATTAGATCGCGCAGTGAAGTGTAGAAACAGTCGTCAGGCCGTTGGCGTCCTCTGCAGGCCTTTGTTGTAATGCGTAATGTACATTAGCTCTATTGTTTATAATACATTTCAACAGTTTTGTGCAATAAAACCCTATGATTTCTTGCTTTTGATTCTTTATTTGAACTAATTATTACATGTATGTATTATATATGTTATTATATGCATTTTTTAAAAGCTATTGTTGACTTGCATCTATTTTTATTACCAAACACACAAAAATACAGTTATAGGACCCTGTGAAATCTTTTTTTTTTTTCAAATTCAGTTTTTTTTTGCCATTTTAATTTGTCTATACTCTGTTTTAATGATTCAATTAAATTAAAAATTTTTTTTTTTTTTTTATTAAATGTACAGTCTTATTTTTGCCGGTGCTTTTCTGGATTCAGTTTTAATTGTCTCACACCACAACTTGAATTACTCACGCTGAGAAGTGAAGGAAAACTTGTCTTGCTATATAGGCTACTAACGAGGCGCAGGCTTGCAAAGGGAAGTTCTCTGCTGAGTTCATAGCTGTCTTGGTAGTTAAATGCCACATACCAGCCAATATCACAAATTATAAATAACATAATTCCTCTACAATCATGTTCGTAACTAGGCAATGTGGACGCGCACACACGGGACGATGCAAGCTATGTAATCGCCACGTGGCTGCTGCCGCTTTCTCTCATAGTGGAAACGTTTTGTGCATTCGAGGCGGTGCGGAGGTCGCTTTGCGGTCTCTGAGCGGACGTTGCCATTTGTATTTATTAAAAACTAAATAAATGCAGTAGGTAACCCTCTAATTTTTTTCCATTTTATGAATCCTGGATGAAATCACTTGCCGGTGATGGAGATAGAGCTGATGTTGGGAAAAGTAGCCAAATTTGTGCCAAATTATTGGCTCTCCAACAGCTTCATCTAAGTTTTGTCTATCTGAAACTAAGGAAAGGACTACATAATTGGTAAATCTGAAAAGACAAATTCATCAGAATAAAAAAAGCTGTTTTGTATATTTCAAAAATAGGCTACAAATGTATTAGCATTGTTGGGAAGGTTATTTTACGAATGTAATAGTTTACGTGGTTTACATATTACACACATTACATACAATACACAAGTTATGCAACCCTATTTAAAATGTGTTAAGTAGTATAGCTACTTCAATTGCTGTAAAAGTAATGTAACTAATAAGTAATTCAATTTTTTTACTTCTCTAAATTTCAAACTAATGTTTTCAACTGTTAAGGCCCTTTCACACGGGATGTGGCAGTCGCGAGTGTCTAGTTCATTTTCAATGAAAGACATGCGGAAAGCGACAAACTGCGGGCGGTTTCGCTGGCGGTGCGGAGGCGGAGCGCAAGCAGTACTTATGCACCCAAAATCCTGCCTCTTCCACGAGCACGGTGCTTTGCGGCAGGTGCCGCCAAAGATAAAAAAAAATATCTGTTTGTGAGCGGCAGCGGAAGCTGCTTCGACTTTAACTGTTCAGTGAACAGATTATTAACAACCAATCATAGAACATTTAACTGAACTTATAACGGACAGTTGAAAATAGACCAGAATGACCCATCTAAAATCTCATACTTGGGAGCTTGTGAACGCACAAGTTGGTTTGCCCGCTAAAAATACAAATACGTACAAAATGTCCAAACAATACATTATTATGCATGGTGTTATGATAAACTATATCTTTCAAAAGTTTGAATAATAATAATGACAATAATTAATGACATTAATAATTAATGACATAATTAATACTTATGAAATCCATCACTTGAATTACAACTATAATAATTTAATTTTAAAACACAGCCACCACAAAATCAGACTTTAGCACCTCTTTTTACTTTGAGATCATTCTGATGTTAAATACAGATTTAAAATCATAAGTTACAGTATAGTTATTAGCTATGAGACTCAATCAAATCCTTGCATAGCTATGGCAGGAAACACTGGCATCTAACAATGCCTTAGGGGAAAAAACTGTTCATCTTAAAAATTAAAGCATATACATAACTTCACAAACTATGCATGCTAATATATTCATTAACTCATATTTTTGGCCTTGGTTTGTTGTGTAGACTTCTACTATTTGCACATCCTAAATCATTTACTGATAATTTGTTAATGTTTTTGTAGTTCTATTGTAATTTATTTGCAAAAAACTGTCATAAAACAGCATAACAAGTTTAACTATTTTCTTATAACAAAAATAACTGAACATTTACATACAATAGAAATACACAAAAAAATGTGTAAAGTTTACACAGATCAAAGTGCAAAAGATTTATAAAGACCAATAGGTATCACTTTACAGTGAGCTCTCGTAGTTAACTTTAATGCATTAATATTCACAATGAGCAATAGCTACAACTGTAACGTTCGGTCTGACATCTGAGGCTGAAACAATATTGCATGTCATTAGAAGGGAAGATGCTCTGCGTGTGTTGGTGTTTAAATATAAGTGGGGAGGCGTTTCCTCTTCTCAGCACGTGAAAACATGGGCACACACACACAGCAAATTCCAAGAGAAATACAACAAGGAAATTATTTAAATGCTAATCCGTAAAACTGCAATTCACAAGCATGTATTGAACCATGGATGTCGTACCGAACGGTTTGATATTATATTGAGAATTGTGACATCCCTAACTGACACACCCTTTGCTCTCTCACAGACTCTACGAGAACTAAAGAGAAAGTACCAAGAGAAAGAAGAGCGCTATAAAAATCTGGGTTCACTCGATGATTTGCAGCGGAAGTCGGATGAGCTGAAGAATCAGATGGCCTGGGCTCTGGTTAGAAATCACCACAACACAACATGAGCTTTGACTGCATGGCTCAAAATGAAGATAACAATCCCAGAATTTCCTAAGATTTTATTAATTTTTTTATTGTTATTCTAGTGGTTTTGTTAAGGTTAAAGGGATAGTTCACCCAAAAATGAAAATTCTGTCATTAATTAGTCATTCTTATGTCGTTCCAAATTCGCAAGACCTTCATTCATCTTTGGAACACAAAGTATGATATTTTTGGTGAAATTTGAGTCCTGAAAGGTCTTAGGGGTTTGGAACAACATGAGGGCAATTGGGTAATTAATAACAGAATTTTCATTTTTGGGTGAACTCCTTTAAAATTACCAGAATCATAAATTCTTGTTTCCAATCATATTTTAAATGTTATATAACCAAAGATTGACACAATGCTAAAATGTATGTCCATATACATCAGGTGGCAGAGGTGGAACAGGAGATGAAGACCATGAGAGAACGAATTGCAGCTGAAGAGAAATCCACCGTCAAATATGACCAGAAGGTAACTGAATATTATCTAGAGTTTCTGTTGTTCAGTATCCAATCTGGTCCGGATGTCAGCTTTTCCTGCATAAGTATATATATGTGTGTGTGTGTGTGTGTGTGTGTGTGTGTGTGTGTGTGTGTGTGTGTGTGTGTGTGTGTGTGTGTGTGTGTGTGTGTGTGTGTGTGTGTGTGTGACCCTGGGTCAAAATTCTAAATTTTTCTTTTATGTCAAAAATCCTGAAGATATTTTGTAAATTTCCTACCATAAATATATCAAAACTTAATTTTTGATTAGTAATATGTATTGCTAGGAACTTCATTTAGACAACTTTAAATGTGCAGTGTGAAAGGCCCTTTAGATTATTATATTTGCAACCCTCAATGTTTTTACCGTTATTACACAGCTCTGTTGGGTTGTGCACAGACAGCAGCCCTAGTTATTTCAAATGTGTTGAAAATGCTTAATGAAAAATCTAATTATGTTCATTCACAGTAATGTGCAGTGTGTCTATTTGGGTTTTTCTTGTTTGTAGGGGAAAGTTCAGGAGGCCATCAGGTCATTTAGAGAGTTGCAGGATCAGCTGGAGGGTGTGACGGTGCGGATGCAGCAGCTGCAGCCTCAGTGTGCCGAACTGAAGAACCAAGCACAGACGTGCAGCCGAGTTCACAAAACCGCTGAGGTGCACATTTGCATGCATGCACACCACAATAAAGAGGAAAATAGAAACTTAGATTTCAATTACCACTGAAATTTAAATGTGCTTAAATTTCAGTGGTAATTGGATAAACAAGAAATTTACTTTGCTTCTTTTTGTTTTATATTTTACTTGGCTCACGCTGGTCTCCATTGTAAAAAGACTAATTTGAGAGACCTTGAAAAGGATACAGATCAGCTTAACAAGCGAATCCAAGAACTCAAACACAGATACTTCAAAAGCCTGGCGAAAGGAAACAGCTTTATGTCACATCCCAGCTCTTTCATTATGACCCAACCCCTCTTCCAACCCATCTTCTCTGAAACTCATGCTCCTGTGGAGAGGATAAATCACATTCAGGCTGAGCTGGAAGATCAAAGTTTCCAGGATTCCACTCTGTTTCAGCAGATCGGTCCGTTTAAACAGGCCTGTACCGCTTCTAAAGAAAAGACTAGAAGGTTAGTACAGTTGTTGGTAAAAGTCTTTTCTAAATACAGAGATCCCACTATCAAGCTTAGAAATATCTGGGAAATTTAAAATGGCACCTCCCAACGGCATCTACCCCTCCCCCCACCTACAATCCTTGCCGGACCCACAACCTTTCGGTTACAAGTCTGACTCTCTAACCATTAGGCCACAGCCATGTATATTGCTGTATATTAAATTATACAGTAATTATGCCATGGTAATAACATATTAATATGGTAATCAGATAATATACAGTAATATGGTACTGCCATGTAGTTACATAGTTTATCATACGGGTGAGGTTTATATTTCATGATGTTATAATCGTGACGTTGTTGGTCATTGAATCTTCTAGGCAGTTGCATGAGGCGAGGGATAATTTCAATAAGGTCCGCAAACAAGTCAGAGGTCTGAAGGCTTTCATCCACCAGTTAACAGAAGTCATGAACACCAAACACTGTGCCTACAATGAACGTAGAAAGTAAGTTTCACTCTCGTCTTCATTACATGTTCTCATCTGATTCTTTCTTACTGATTTGAAATGTTTTTAAATGGATTGATTGAATAAGCCTAAACTTTAGACCACCAATTCAATTGTCTCAAATTTAACAAATTTGTGTGCTTTTGATATTTTAATCTCTATCAAAGATAAATTACTGTATGAGTTTTACTCATTTATTTTTCTGTGTAGACACATTTCTTTTTGGACACAGGTGAATAGGGTGTGTAAAAAAATAAATAAATTAAAAAAAGGAAAATATAGCCAACTTCCTCAGTTGATTAATTACATTAAACATACATTTTTTTTGTATTACTAGTTTTTTTTTTAAATGTTAATGTTTAAAAATGCAATGGTCCAATATTTATGCATATTTAATTAAATATGCAATAATTTCAATAATAACATCAATCTGTTGCTGACATATTAGAGTTAAAACATTTTTACAGGGATTTTGGATCTCTTTTTATCACTCCATACATCAGTAAAATATTGTACCGGACATCAGCCAGAAAAAAACTGATGCACATAGATAAAGTTCAGCAAACTAAAGTCTTAAAACCCAAAATCTTAAAATTGACCAGTGCCAAAACAATTACTTTTGCCTGTACTGCCTTCCCTTAAAACAGCAAGTTGCCCTGGGATATATCAAAGGGCTTGTCCATTTTGAGCGCAAATTTGAGGTTTTTCATGATGATGTAGATTGTGTTTCTGTGTGTTTCCAGGTATTTGTCTGTACGCTGTAAGTGGTACTTTGACTCCATGTTGTTTCAGGGAGGATACGTTGGGAAGATAGCCTTTGACCACAAGAATGAGACTCTCTCCATATCGGTAAGACTTTGCATGATGATAACAATCATTAATGTGGTTATTTTCTTGATGAATTAACACTCAATAAATGTCGTTGGAGTCAGGGTTTTACTATGTATGCATTAACTGTGATCTCTTAAAGTTACAATAGTTTCCCATGATGATGGTGTATTCCTCAGGTTCAGCCAGGAGAGGGTGGTAAGGCCGATGTGAGTGACATGCGTTCACTATCTGGAGGAGAGCGTTCGTTTTCTACTGTGTGCTTCCTCCTGTCACTGTGGGAAATAGCTGAAGTGCCATTCTGTGCCTTGTATGCGTTTGATGTGGATATGGTAAGGAATATGGGCTGTCAGTCGATTCAAATTTTTTAATTTAATTAATGACACAATGTGTCAATTAATTAATGTAAATAATCGCAAAATAAATTTGACTGTGAAAATACCAACAAAAGGTTATTTAAAGATATTTTTGTGTAAATGTGAAAGTATCAAGTAGACATTACAAATTGTAGCTTTAGAAAGAAATAATTTATATGATTCAACATAAAATTTATTAAACATTAAGGCTGCAACGACCTAACATTAAGTATGGAAGATTAAAGAAGGTAATTTGTGAAATCTTCAAAATGCCTTCTTTTATGTTCCAGAAAAAAGGTTTGAAATGACACATGGTTGAGTAAATGATGACAGAATTTTAAATGTATTATTATTATTTTATTTATTTGTTTTTCTTAAATAATACTCTAAATAAAACTGAATCTGCCAGCGAGTGGCAGTTAGTGACTATGAGTCATTCATTCCTTTGATTTGCTCAAACGGCTGATTCATTAAGAAATTCAGTAAACCGCTCTCTTTATGAATGGGCCTTTGAATCATTGGTTCACAGAATTCATTCAAAACAAGGTTTCATTCAAAAAAACTAAACACCACTGTGTTGCTTGGAGACACGCAACAATTCTACTATGGCAGGGCTGTCCAAAACTTTTTTAGAGGGCCAGATTTGATGACATGGACACACCAGAGGCCGGATGCTTCTCCGTGTATATGTATATATATACATATGCTCTCAGAAATACTCTGCTCTCACTTAGAGAGTGTGCGCACTCAAAACATGTCTCTCCTCTTGCTCAAAGGGTGTCCTGTGCACTCGTAAATCTCTCTGTGCTCATGCGCTACATATGAAGTATTTTCTCTCCTGGATTTAACATTGTCAAAAACTATTAACCAATCAGACTTCCATGACTGAACAATAAAATTATCTATTAGCTGTCATATAACTGTAATTTACTGTTTTAGAGGAGAGTGCCACTGAATTTGTAGGTAATATGAAGTGAATATAAAGTCTGAATCTAACTATTCAGAACTGAAAACAAACACGGATTAAAAAATAAATCCCAATAAATGTCCAAACAGCAGCGATTCTAGAAGATCCTTTTTTGTGTTACATCTTACATCTTTTTTTTTTTTTTCATTTGATGTTGATTTGATTAAATTGTTACTTTTGAACATTTATTGCAATGAAAATTCAGTTAATTTATCTGATTTAATGTGGCACAACATTGACCTTATATATGAAGTCTTTAGAGAGGGTTTGACAGAGGTTACTAATATGTACAAATCATCCAAGCACCCAATTTCTATCCATAGGCCGATAGACTACATTTGTTAAATATGACTAAGTAGTAGGGGTTGCACTGACTAGTCGACTTTAATGCTCTGCCATGACGCTTTCAGCTTGACTACAACTAGTCGCTGGTCCTATAGAGGGTGCAACAGGATAAGAAGTCTATGGAGTACGCTGTTTCACAAACAGTTAAAATGATAGATAAATGCATATTCCGAAAGTGCTTCACAAGATATGTGATTATACCATCTTGATGCTTAAAATTGAACAGGAGAATGCACGTTTGAAACAGTTTATTTTAATTGCCGTTCTAATCTAATACACTGCTGCATTGTAACGCACAAACATAGGCTACAGACTAGTGATCTGCGGATTGGGTTTATATCCATGGGCGCTGCGGATAATCTGTAGGTCGGGTAATAAAAAAATGCATTCTGATTATTTGCGGGTGGGTTGTGGGTGGATGAGATAAATCTATAATGATGCAAATATTAACTACATTTTTCAAAATATGAACCTGTTTGATCGAGCACCCATGAAAAAACACAAAATTTTCTCGGTTTATTTTAACCAACAAGAAGTGGACTGTAGCTTGTACGACTTTATTTTCATTTTCATCGTTTATTTGAGGCTTTGGCATTATTTTAATGGCAAATGTCAAGAGTGCATTATTATAATACGAGAGGGTGCCTGCACGAATCTCTTGGCTTGCAGCGGGCTTGCTCTCCTTTACAGAGATCATGGCTCTGCGCTCCCTCAGATATTAGGCTACGTGTGCGCCCTCAAACTTTGTCCTGAGTACGCGCGAATAAGTGCTTCGCAAGATTGTCAAATGCACCATCCCACACTGTAAAAAGTTTTAACCAGTTTCAACTTAAAAACTTAAGTTTATCAGCTGCCTTAAAATTTTAAGTTAAATTAACTTAAGTCATTTCAACATTTCAAGTTAAATCAACTCATTTTATTTGAGTTAAAATGACTTGTAGTTTTAAGCTGATTTAGCCTAAAATTTTGAGGCAGCTGCTGAAAACTTTTTACAGTGTACAGAGTATACTCGATAGAAGAAAAAAAAACTAAAATCAAGCATAATGAATTACTGAGTAATGAGAATTAATAAAAGTCCACAACATGAATAGCTAATTCAATGTGAATTGAATTGACAGTTGACAGTTGACAGTTAGCCGATGCTCACAACAGGTTGTCAATGAGAGTCAATAGGGCATCGAAGTAGCCATGTAAAAAAAAATCACTGTTTTATGCCATTTACAAGGCACAAAGTAGCTCCACACTTCATTGGTAGACTTCCAAGGGCCCTGACATTTAAAACGATACATTGAGAACTCAGAAAAAGCACCGGTAGTTTATTTACAAGAAGATTTATACAGACAGTAATTGCAAGAAATTGAGAGTCCGCCGCCATCTTGAATTTAGTCACGATAAGTCGAGTGACGAGCTGGAAGGAACTTATCAGGTTTTCAACTTATCAGGTTGTAGTTTCCTTCCTGCTCGTCACTCGACTTATCGTGACTAAATTCAAGATGGCGGCGACGGCTAAACTTCTTGCAGTTACTGTCTGTATAAATCTTCTCGTAAATAAACTACCGGTGCTTTTTCTGAGTTCTCAATTTTCGTTTTAAATGTCAGGGCCCTTGGAAGTCTACCAATGAAGTGTGGAGCTACTTTGTGCCTCGTAAATGGCGTAAAACAGTGATTTATTTACATGGCTACTTCGATGCCCTATTGACTCTCATTGACAACCTGTTGTGAGCATCGGCTAACTGACCCCAGATTTCGGACTGCAGTGGACAAGACGAGATGAGATATGCAAGGTACGTTCACACTCTGTATCATGATTCAATACACTTTAGGTCAATATCACACCGGAGTTCTCCTTTAAGGTTTAGGCATACTTGTTCAATAATGACTTCATAAGCAACTAGTTGACGTCGACTTGACTTTCATCACATAAATGTCGACTTAAATAAATCTGAAGTCAACCCCTACTAAGTAGTATTAAATTGTAAAGAAATTACAGATCCATCTTTGATTGTCAAAAGAATTCCAGGTTTAGTTCCCACGCAGGATTTGACTTTTATCAGTCAGTGGAAATCTGATTGGTTAATAACTTTTGACAATGTTTAATCCAGGAGCGTAAATACTTCAAATGTAGCGCATGAGCACAGAGAGATTTGCGAGTGCACAGGACACCGTTTGAGCGCACACGCACACTTTGACCAAGAGGAGAGACACGTTTTGAGTGCGTGCAGCAAGAGCAGTGTATTCTTAAGAGTGTGTGTCCGGTTTTGTGTGAGAGCAAAGGAAACATGTTATTAATCTGCTTTTGCACTACAATAATACACGGGGGCAGCCGTGGCCTAATGGTTAGAGAGTCGGACTTGTAACCCAAAGGTTGCAGGTTTGTGTCTCAGGTCCGGCAGGGATTGTAGGTGGGGGGAGTGAATAACCAGCACTCTCTTCACCCTCAATACCACGACTGAGGTGAGTCCCTTGAGCAAGGCACCGTACCCCCAACTGCTCCCCGGGCGCCGCAGCAATGGCTGCCCACTGCTCCGGGTGTGTGTTCACGGTGTGTGTGTGTTCACTTCTGTGTGTGCACTTGGATGGGTTAAATGCAGAGCAAATGCAGAGCACTTCACCTCCTTTCCTTTAATGCGTTCTTGTCATTAAAATAACGCCATTAACATTGGCGCCGATAGTGTTGTGGGCAAAAATAAAATCTTAAAAAAAAATGCCATATACAAGTACTTTACATAATACTATACAATATTGTGCAAGATATTGTGCAAAAGAGGTATTAAGGTTAAAAAGTAAGTGCAATATGACTTGTGGTGCATTCACAAGTAAATGTGTGTTATCTTGTCTAGTCCTTGTAACATGGAGTGTTTGTAAGAAAGTGCATATAGAGAGAAGAGTGTGTTTCTACAGGGGGTTTGTCTAGCCCACTGACCTGTGGTTTCAGATTTTCACTGTGTTTTTTGTAAGAAAGTTTTTAGTGCATGTAGAGGGGAAAGAGTGTGTTTTATACATGTGGTTTGTTCAGCCCACTCACCTGTGTGTAGCACACTCATAATTGCACTGAGATTTTCACGTGGTGGTGTGTGTGTGTGTGTGTGGGGGGGGGGGGGGGTCATGGTTTCAGTCAGTAGGGTTGCAGATAAGGTTTTAGAGGGGGGTCAGGTGATTGGAATTGAGGGCCCTTTTCAGCTGGCGCAGTTGTTGTGCCCTCTTGGATAGTGACATGGTGTTGGTGGTCCAGGTGAGATCCTCTGTGAGGTGCACCCCAGGGAATTTAGTGCTGCTGACTCTCCACAGTCGAGCTGTCCATGGTCAGTAGGGGGTGGTCAACAGAGTTTCCCCTGAAGTCCATTACAACCTCTTTTGTCTTCTCCACAGTGAGGGACAGATTGTTAGTGCCACACCATTCAGCCAACTGTGCCACCTCCTCTCTGTAGTACATTTAGTTTTTGCTGTTGTTTTTATATTTTAGCTGTAAGTGGTCACCATTTTTTCACAGTTTAGATTTTTATAGTTCATTTAAATGGTTGAATGTTAACATACATTTTTACAAGTACTGTAATTAATATAGCCTCTCAATCTGATATGTGTCCATATAGTATTCATAATAATTATACTATAGAAAAATGTGTATAGTAGTTTTGGAAACTGCTGTCGCCCTGCTTGATATATCATGCTGAGTAGCCCATAACATTACTGATGAGAATCAGGTGACTGGAGTCCTGGAAAAGAGCATGCAGTCACCGTATGTGTGTTTGCTCTTTCAGGACATGGTGAACCGGAGGATCTCAATGGACATGATGCTGAATATCGCTGCCCGTCAGCGTTACAGACAGTTTATTTTCTTCACACCACAGAGCGTGAGGTAAACAGCTTCTCTGGTGTGAAAACAGACAAAATTAGTTAGATTAGAAGACATGATTGTGGTTTTGCCTTATTTTTTTTTATAATTTCTAACACTATTTGACAGTCCTAGTAAAAATGTAATCTCCTGCTTTTCTTTTCCCAGTTCCCTTCCAGTTAACAACCTTGTCCGGATCATCCGTCTGATAGACCCTGACAGTAGCCAATCTGCTCTTCCTTTCACTCAGAGAAACTCGGAATAATGCCGCTGTCCACTGAACATCTTCTAATGTGTTTGAGGCAAAACAAGTCATAGCAGGCAAAGTACTTTTAATGACAGCTGCACTTTTAATTGAGTTACTTAAACCCAAACTTTAGAGGTTCTGTTTTGTTCTGCCATAACATTTTTCTAAAATATAAATGTTTTTATGTTTTATAAATATGAACATTATTACAATGTCATTTGCATTTGTACTTTGTAGATTAAACCTGTTGAACAAGTCATTTAATGGTCAGTTATGTTAATTTTTTCAGTCTTACAATGTTTATTTTTAGTACTGAACTAATTAAAAAATAAATAAAAATATTTCTAGTATAACAAAAACTTTCGTCACGATTATGTTCATTTATGCATTTATCAAAAATGCATTGTGTTGTATTACTGGTGTAACAGTATGGAAAAAATCCTAAGTCTATTTTGGTTTAAGGAAATGACGTGAGAGATATAAAAGTTTACATAAACCTTGCAGAATCTGCAAAATGTTAATTTTAGCAAAATAAGATGGGTTCGTACAAAATGTATGTTGTTTCTGATTTAGTACTGACATAAATTAGATATTCCACATTAAAGGTGTTTACATATAGTTCACAAGAAAAAATAATATTTGAATTTATAAAAAAAAAAATGACCCTGTTCAAAAGTTTACATACACTTGATTCTTAATACTGTGTTGTTACCTGAATGATCCACAGCTGTGTTTTTTAATTTAGTGATAGTTGTTCATGAGTCCCTTGTTTGTCCTGAACAGTTAAACTGACTACTGGTCTTCATAAAAGTCCCACAAATTCTTTGGTTTTTCAACATGTCTGCAAAGGAACTGACTGACTGACTGACTGTGTTTTTAATCCAGTGCAGAATGATAATACAATTATCATAAAGAATTATACTAAATTATTTTTCATTAAATATATGTATTAAATTATGTTATAATTAAATTATTTTATTATTAATTTAATATAATTACTATTATGTATGTATGTATATGTATTATTATATATTAAAATAGTTTAAAGTTGGCTAAGGCTCATTTCAGTTTAACCTATGTTATAAGTAAAAGATACTGTACCAGTCTCCGTCCAGAGCCTAAATAAATGCTAATGTTTTAATTTAAACATTAATATCTGCAGACCTCATGCCAATCAAAGCATTGGTTTAAAATAAAATGTGGTCAATGGCGTCACTTGGTGGAGTGACATTGGCAGGCACTTAATTAAAAAAATTACAAAAAATGCATTTATTTATACATTCATTTTATCAGTTCATTTTGCCAGGTATATTATATTATATAATATTAACAACCCATGGAATCTTCTGACGTACCAAACTTCTTGCAAAGAGGCGTGGGCATTGTTTTATGTGTTGTGTGAATTAATAATAACCCAATGCTAAATTGTGATGCTAGCTTACTACGCTACTTTTTTTGTTAAAAAAAAAAGTAGGCTTATGAGTCTATTTAATGTATGAAAAAGAGTTGCTATATGTCAGCTCCAGATCCAGTACAAACAAAACAAAAGATGTGCAAAAATGTGCTAAATGCATATAGTTTATATAAATTCGTTTTATAATGGGCATTTGAACACTATGGTGCTGGTCATATAATTAGAATATCTTCAAAAAGTTTATTTATTTCACTAATTCCATTCAAGAAGTGAAACTTGTATAATGTATACATTCATTCAACACAGACTGATAATTTCAAGTGTTTATTTCTTTAACTAATGAAAAGCCAATTCAGTATCTCAGAAAATTAGAATATTGTGAAAAGGTTCAGTATTGAAGACACCTGGTGCCACACTCTAATCAGCTCGTTAACTCAAAACACCTGCAAACTGCAAAGGCCTTTAAATGGTCTCTCAGTCTAGTTCTGTAGTAGGCTACACAATCATGGGGAAGACTGCTGATTTGACAGTTGTCCAAAAGATGTAGTAGAAAAAAAAGTGTACAAGCAATAGGGATAACAGCACCCTGGAGAGAATTGTGAAATAAAACCCATTCAAAAATGTGGGGGAGATTCACAAAGAGTGGACTGCAGCCAGAGATGGGCATCAATACATAGAAATGTATTTAAAATAAAAATACAGAATACTGAGTGGAAAAATGTATTTAAATACAAATACAAAATACTGTGTAAAAAAATTTATTTAAATACAAATACAGTATTTTGTATTTTTAAAATACACAAAATACATGTGAAATTGGCCATCAAGTTCAGGCATCCCTATTAGGCTGAAATATCTGGACATATTCTGAATGCAAAACAAAAACATTTACATGTGTACTACTGATTAGAAATTATCTTCCCTTCCCCTGCCCTGTAGGAAAAACATCTTTTATTACGTTTTATCACCATCATGACTTCAGCTCAGTAACAAGAACTCAATAACATAAAGATCAATAACACAAAGGAAAAAAACTATCAAAGCTGATTGGATAACAGGCAGCTAACGCTATTTTTCTCCTACACGTGTCGGTGCTTTTTTATTCTTTCATGTTTACTAAAGGCAAATCTTAATGATGCACCATTTTAACATTAATCAACAAGGAATTGATCATGATGACACCCTTACCTTAAAGGTCCCATATTGTCAGAATCGAAATTTCCTGGCTTTTTTCATGATAACTGAGGTCTGGGGATTATGTAACTACCATATAAGTTTCAAAACAGTCAATCCACAGTAAACTGCACACAGCCTGCTTAAAGTAGCTGTTCATTTTCACGAGCCGCTGTAACTTCCATACAGATGTGACGTCCGATCTACTCAGTCACCGCCTTCAGTCACCACCCCGAGCACCAATCACGTCCCACCCTCCTATTGTGAAACCTCGACAACTTTGCGTCCATGCCATTGCTAAGCAACAACAACATGAAAACAAGTGGAGAAAACCCTGTTCAGTCGATAGATGTGAAGCTACATCATTACACAGGCTTCCGAACAACGTTAAGAGACCAGTGGCACGTCAACTTCAGCCTCTTTCACACAGCCATTCCGGAAGTCCCACGATTTGTTACGGAATTGCTTAATTAGGTTCATTCACAGTTGTTTTCCGGAATCTGTGCGTGCTTTACACACAGCCCCTAAAGACGTGACATTTGGATGTGAGATGTAATGCGTCGCGTACATTTCACTAAACTGAAAGTAACCTGATTTTCAGCGCTGATAGTGAGGGGCTGCCCGATTGCCGCTTCATTCCACTTGCACATATTTTTTCCGTCGTGAAGAGTCGCAGGGTAAAGTGCATCATCCCTACAACACTGCCTTAATGGCATTTGGTTCTGGCTTTTGTTCACACAGCGCTCGTTCCCATAATTTTCCGGAATCAACGCGCATTGTAAAAGGGGCTTTACAAAAGCAACAGTTACGTAACTTACTGCATTCAGTGTTTAAAAAAGACAAAAAAAAAACAATGATCATTCTGAAATATCCTGTTGAGTATCACCAAGCACAGCAGGCTAGGCTGTAGGCTACAGCATACATGACCATAGTTACTTGTAGTTGGCTTGGATGTGTGTCACTCAGAAAACAACAGGCCAATCAGAAGAGAGGCTCATGAATATGAATTAGATGGGCCAAAATCAACCTGTTCTTGACAGAGCTCAAAAAAAGGAGCTGTAAAAATATATTGAGATGGATTTTGGCAGTTATACCACAGATATATATTATTAAGGACATCAACAACTAAAATAAACCTCCAGAAATGTGTACAATATGGGACCTTTAATGCAGAAAACTGAGAAAAGTCGCTGATCCAGTGCTGACTGCTGTTTTGATGATATATGATATTGATGAAATTATAAAAATACTGTTCTGTTTCTCGCAAAAACAGATCGTTTCGTGTCTTAATACATCAGTGTATCGTCACGAGCCGCAGGGTGAAAATTTTGATTTGTCTGTGCATGTTTTTATTTATTTATTTATTTTTTTTACTTTTAAAGGTTTGATGCCCATCCACTCCCATTATATGGCTGACAGACTGCACCGGTTTTAGCTAAAAATCTTCGTTTGTGTTCTACTAAGGAAACAAAGTCACCTACATCTAGGATGCCCTGTGGGTAAGCAGATAAACATCACATTTTCATTTTTGGGTGAACTATCCCTTTAAGGTTGGGGAAGGGCTGTGTCTAAACCCGAGGTGGGTAGTAACGAATTACATTTACTTCGTTACATTTACTTGAGTACATTTTTGGTGTAACTAGTACTTTTAGAGTATATTTAAAGATAGGTACTTTTACTCTTACTCAAGTACATTTATACTGAAAAAACTTTTACTTCGCTACATGTGATGGGGTTCCTCCGTTACTGACTATATATATATATATATATATATATATATATATATATATATACAGGGCTCGCAAAATCGGTAGCCCGACTTCCCGGGGCTATTGTGTTTTCCAGTTGGGCTATCGTAAAGTAGAGGGCTCCTGCAGGTCCTTATAAACTCCTCAACTTAGTTGTATCAAATTTAAGGCCATAAAAGTTTTAAATATGTTAAATAGTATAAGTACGTCTTAATTATAATTTAAGAGGTCTTACAGTTGAGGACAGAAAGACGAATTTCAAAAGGCAATGATGTCATTGAAGAAATACGCACGCTGCACATTTCAAAGACAAAATGTGGCACGGATGTCTTTATATGAATGTATCTGAAGGGAACCGACTGTCCTCAGAAACGTGTTGTTGGCATTTTCATTTCATGCCTGATAAACCTGCGTTAATGCTGCTTTGTGTACAGCCGTTACGATGGAAACCGTAATATTTCAGCGCTCCTACAGCGCCACCTCGTGACAGCATTAACTTTTCCAATACATTTTTTTCAGCTGTTTATGGTCAAATGATTGCAATTATCAACCCATGTTTATATGCAGCAAACACAGTTTACAGTTGAAAATGTAAAAAGTTAAGGTGCCTTCTAAAAATCTAAACAAATACAGTAATATTTATGTTTTAAATAAATATAATAAATTATATACTCAATATATCCTTTTTAATGGTATAAAGGATGAAATGCCATAGTGTATGATATTTTGTTTTTGTGTGCACCTGTATCTGAATTTTAAATCATGCCATTTTATGGCTTAATATTCTACTTTACATTGTCCAATCCCATTACTGTTTATTTTACTTCTGCAGATCTTAAAAGGTGTCATGAATTGCTTTAAGTTAATATTAAATAAAAATTCTGCAGATACACTTAATGAAATAAATATAATGAAATAAAATTAATTCCTTGATGTTTTTTTTATATTTGTGTATTAAATTTTTATATATATACACTTTACTTCTGCCTATGTTTTCAAGGAGAGGTGTGTGGAGGCTTTCCAAACAGTTTGAAATTCAGGTTTTTCACTTCATATCAATTAGATCAGAAGTAACTAGCTACTTGAGTACTTTTTCCACCGGATACATTTTTACTCTTACTCAAGTAACTATTAAGATTGTTACTTTTACTCTTATTTGAGTAAATATTTTCATAAGTACTTGTACTTTTACTTGAATACAGATTTTGGGTACCCACCTCTGGTCTGAACTAAATCAGCACCCTGATAAAGAGGTTGATTGGCACAAAGTATTTTATGTATTTTGAAAATACAAAATACTCATCTTAAATGTATTTAAATACAAATTACATTAGATTTTTCCCAAAGGCTTTAAAATACAAAATAGTATTTAGTATTTCAAATACGTATTTTAAATATATGTATCTAAAATAGGCCTACTGCCCATCCCTGACAGTCAGTGATGGTTTGGGGTGCCATGTCATCTGCTGGTGTTGGTCCACTGCGTTTTTCATTATAGTTGTCAGTTACAATCATCAAAATTAAAAGAAATAAACAATAAACAATGAATGGAATTAGTGAAATAAATCAACTTTTTGAAGATATTCTAATTATATGTACAGCACCTGTATAGTGATCAATCGTTATTTATCTGTCTAATCTTAAAAGATATAAAGATGATTTGGATTTCCAATATGCAAACAAATAACGCATTTTAGCCTATATAGCCTATTGTACATAGAGGTTCAAAAGAAAGTTGCAATGTTTTATAAAGAATATATTTACATTCAGCTTTTACTGAATTTGATTATTTGTTATTCGAATGATCAACCAGCAATCGCTTGGCAGAGAGTTATCTGATTGGTGGAGACAAACCGACCGTGGTCTGACTCATAGACTGACTCCATCTCAGTCTGTAATGTAAGCGTTAACCTTAAAGCGCGCGAGGAGCAGCAGCAGGAGGGTTTACTGGTATGTTGTGTATGTTTCACTCACTTGTACGTACACTGACATAAAAAACACATTAGTCAGTAATTTATATCTTCCGCTTGTCTGTTTTACATGTCTGCAGTGGTTTGGAGAAACAGATGTTATCAACTTTTAAATTCTTTCGCCTGTCCGCTAACATTTTAGCAGAAAGCGAACTTCAACGTGACATTAATTGAAGTAACGTTAATGCTGTACCTGCGCAGTATCCCACGGTAAATTAGCTGTAACAAAGTTTCCGAATTCGCCTCTATTAGTCAGGTCTGTGTGACAAGAACAAATTAATGTCCAATCAAAACCAGCACAATACCAAACATGCCATGTCAATGTTATTCTGTTATTTTACCAAAATAAGAGGGTTCATACATGCATTTTGTAGGATCCCTCTTATTTGGTAAAATAATGGACATTTTGCAGATTCTGCAAGGTGTATGTAAACTTTTGACCTCAACTGTAGCTTGCATTATACAGCAAGCCTACAAATAATAATAATAAACAAGGAAATTTTGGAAATGCATTACAGAGGCATGTCATGTTTTGGTATTGTGCTGGTTTTAGTACTATATTTAGTACTGACCTGAATAAGATATTTACATAAAAGACATATACATATAGTCCACAAGAGAAAATATTCAAAAGTTTACATATACTTGAATTTAATATTGTCTTGTTACCTGAATGATGCACAGCTGTTTTGTTTTTGTTGTTGTTGTTGTTGTTGTTGTTGTTGTTGTTGTTGTTGTTGTTGTTGTTGTTGTTGTTTGGTTTGTTTTGTTTTGTTTTGTGATAGTTGGAAAAATGATGCATTAAGAGCCGGAGGTGTAAACTTTTGAATGGAATGAGGTTGTGTACATGTTTCTTATTTTGCCTAAATATCATATTTTTTTCATTTAGTACTGCCTTTCAGAAGCTATAAGTAGACTAAATAAGTTCAATTTACCCTGATCTTCAAATTCAAAAGGTTTTCAATGTTTCACAGAAACCTTGTGAACCATTGAAAAAAACATTTTTGGAAATGTTTCAAAATACACCAAAATGCTGAGCAACCAAAGAATTTGTGGGACCAAATTGTAATTCAAACAAGAGATTCATAAACAAATATCACTAAATATTCAGGTAACAACATGTTATTAAGAAATTAAGAATCAAGTGTATGTAAACTTTGGAACGGGGTAATTGTTTTTATAAATTCAACTATTATTTTCTCTTGTGAACTATATGTAAATGTCTTTTATCTAAAATATCTTATTCAGGTCGTTACTAAATAAAAAAAAATAGCATGCACTTTGTATGATCCCTCCTATTTTGGTAAAATAACTAACATTTTGCAGTTAACATTCTGCAAACTTTTGACTTCCACTGTAACTACAGTAGTCATATCATATTATACCTAGACTATTTTATCTGTAAATTTGCTGTGCTATAATCAGAGCTACTGTATGAATATTATGCATACCTGCCATGGAGTAAAAAAATGAAATAGGAAACTGCAACCTTTTTTCCATCTCCACAATTATGTTTTTTTTTTTTCTCCGAACTGCAAGATATGAAGTAAGAATTGCAAGGTAAAGAGATACCACCCTACATTTGTTACACTCAGAACTAGTTTGTAAGACAAGATGTGTCGTGACTTTAAGTGGCCACTTTTATCTAATGAGATATGGTGCTGTCAGTGTAATGACTGTATGTTTATTGTTTGATATGTGTAGGAGATGTCGAAGAGGAAGAGCAGTAATTCAGGGCTCACACCTGATAAGAGATGCTGGTTATCTCAACCCGAGCCCTCTGAAGAGGATGAAACGGGCTACTTCAGTTCAGGAGATCTCATGAGCACATCACAGAGTGTAAGACTTACTCAGCACTGTGCAGATGCCTTGACTACTAGTTTTGGCTGTAAAATACTTTGTGTGTAGTTAATTGCCCTAATAAGAACCTGTGCCAGTGGTTGAACTCTGCACTATTAAAAATATCCACATTCAGCATCAGCTTTTGCATATGATGTACCCTTACACATCTATGTATGTGTGTTTTCAGGTCACAGGTGAGGTGGGCATCATAGAGAGTATCTCTCTGAAGAACTTCATGTGTCACTCGTTGCTTGGTCCCATTGCGTTTGGTCCAAATGTCAACTTTGTCGTAGGAAACAATGGAAGTAAGTCCTTACTGATTGTGATGTGATTAAAAAAGACAGGTCTTTCTGTTGCGTAAACATATTCGAAAGCAAGACTGCTGGTTTGAATTTGAATCTGTTCCCTCATAAAATGAATTCAGTTCAGCTCAGTCAGTTCAGTCAGCTCTTTTGACGTTGATAGTAAATCATGCATGTTATTCTGAAATTTAGACTTTTTCTCACCTGTGGTTTTACCTGACAGTGGTTTGTGAAACGGAATGTCACTTGGCTTATCCCACAGCAAAACATTTAACCCGAGCCATATTTGCAATAAATTTTTTATCCATCTTATTTTTCCAGTAAGAGTGGGTGTGGCCATTTATATAATGGCTCTGGTTTCCAATGTCATTTGCTTCCAGCAATGTTTAGTTGTACAGTTTGTTTTGCTGCTTGATATTGCAAACTGGTGTCTCTTACCATATTATTTTTGAACACAGTGGTTTGTAGTGCAAACAGTTTTACATTTACTGCACTTTGTTATTATCCTCGTTATTTTTCTACAGCAGCTAATGAACCGGAAGTCTGGAAACCTATTACACCAGTTTTAATGGAATTACATTGGTTATCAGTGCACCAAAGATTGTTTTTCAGATTCTTATATTAGTTTATAAAGCATTGCATAACCTGACACCTTCTTACATTTCTGACTGTTTGTCAATATATATTTCTAATCTAATGTTACGTTCCTCTAGTGCTGGACTTTTAACATATTACACAGTAAATCTCAAGTGATCTGGCGCTTCTGTGCTCCAAAAATTTGGAACTGTCTTGCAAATAAAGTGGGAGAGTCCACTAATATTCATGTGTTTAAAAAAGCATGTTAAGACATAGTTTGTGAAGTGTGTGCAATTTGGGGGCGTGACAATGGGCAAAACCAACATAGACAGTCCAATGGGGTACACAGAAATATTTCTTGCATTAGTTATAAGAGGTCACAAGTTGAATCTTTGTTTTTTGTCAAAGATTGTTATATGTATGATATTTTATTTATTACATAATGTTGTTGAATATCTGTATCTTCCATGTAATACCCAGTGAAGCTGAAATGACAATACATTTTAAATACAGCCAACCAACTAACCACCCAAAAAAGTTGTAGATAGGTTGGTTGTTCATCAGAACAGATTTACAGAAATTAAGCATTACCAATGGATGCTCTGTGGTGAATGGGTGCCGTCAGAACGAGACAGTCCAAACAGCTCATTAAAACATCATAATAATCCACAAAATATGATATTTTTTTTTAGGATTTTAAATTAAGTACTATGGCTTTCTGTAATTTAAAAGGTAGATTACATAGAAATGATTTTTTTTTCAAAAAATTCTAAAATTCAAAGCTGATTTTTTAGCATCATTACTCCAGTCACATGACCCTTCAGAAATCATTCAAATGGTCTGATTTGCTGCTCAAAAAACGTATTATTATTTTTATGTTGAAAACAGCTGAGTAGATTTTTTTTTTCAGGTTTCTTGATGAATAGAAAGTTCAAAAGAACAGCATTTATCTGAAATAGAACTAACATTATAAATGTCTTTATCATCATCACTTTTGATAAAATTAAAGCATTATTGCTAAATAAAAGTATTTATTTATTTCCCAAAAAAACATTTTGAATGGTATAGTGTATAATGTTACAAAAGCTTTTTATTTCAGATAAATGCTGATCTTTGGATCTTTCTATTCATCAAATAAGCCTAAAAACACAGCTGTTTTAAATATTGATAATAATAATAAAAAATGTTTTTTGAACAGCAAATCAACATATAATTATTTCTGAAGAATTATGTGACTCTGAAGACTGAATAAATTACATTTAAAAAATTTCAAATAGAAAACATGTATTTTAAATAGTAAAATATTTCACAACATTACTGCTTATGCTGTACTTTGGATCAAAAAATGAAAACAACATATCAATAGACAGTTGTGACAGTTGTCATTGCTTGATGTCAATGCTGCCAAACTTTTAATGTTTTTTTATTTGTTTGTTTCATGTGTATTTGTGTGTTAGGTGGAAAAAGTGCCGTGCTGACAGCTCTGATTGTAGCCCTGGGTGGTAAAGCGTTGACTGGCTCCTCACTCAAAGGATTTGTTAAGGAAGGAGAGAGGTATAACACACCTATTCAGTTTTCTCTGCATGTGTTCACAGTCTGTTTTATAGTCTCTCACACTGTTTTTGTGTCTGGATTATTCAGTTCTGCAGATGTGTCCATCACTCTGAGAAACAGGGGTGATGATGCATATAAGCAGGAAGTATTTGGCCAGTCCATCACCGTAGATCTTCATATCTCCAGCGAGGGATTACGGACTTATAAACTAAGAAGTAAAACAGGTATACTTACAAATACAGAATACATACACTTTACCTTTAGGTACTTGCTTCCTTTGGTTGTTTATACTAGGGCTGCGAGTTAAAGACAAAGACTACCAGTCAAAAGTTTTTTAGATTTTTAATGTTTTTTAAAGTACCTTCTGCCCACCAAGCCTGCTTTTATTTAATCCAAAGTACAGCAAAAACAGTAAAATTTTGAAATAGTTTTACTCTTTAAAGGTCCACTGAAGTGCCTTGAAACACGCAGCGTTCTTCTATGTGGTGACGTTCTTTTAACTGAAACAAAAACATATCGCTAAGCCCCGCCCACTTATTTTGAATAGCCAATAGCGTTCCATTTATATCTGCTCGGGCCAGAGCCGTTGAGCTCGTTAAAGCCGCATTTGTAAGCTTATAACAGCCCCAGACTAATAAATTACCCCACAGATTCAATATGAAACTCTTGCTAAAACGAAATAGTGATAATAATCATGCTGAGGCTGTGTAGTTTAATACATGCCGAGTCCGACCGCGCATATGAGCGCATATGATCTGCTCCGCGTCTCTGTGTAGGGGGCGGGACACTACGGACTCTAGAGAGCATTTGATTGGACAGAACGTTTGATGAGAAACTGAAGTGCACGGTGATATCATCAAAATCCTTGATTCATATTGGCGGAAGTGACGAGACTGTAAGTTTTGAATGCCCATATCTTGTAAAAGCGAATTTTGTCATTGCTTTGAAGCACACTAGCTTATAGATAATCTTAAGGCTAATATATTCATACTAAAAGCCAAAAAACTTTAATTTTGATTTCAGGGGGACTTTAAAATAGCTGTTTTCAATTAGAATATATTTTTAAATGTAATTTGTTCCTGTGATCAAAGCTAAATTTTTTGCATCATCACTCCAGTCTTTAGTGTCAATAATTTATTATTATTATTATCAATATTTAAAACAATTGAGTAAATTTTTTCAGGATTATTTGATGACTAGAAAGATCCAAAGATCAGCATTTATCTGAAATAAAAAGCTTTTGTAACATTATACATTATACCATTCAAAAGCTTGGAGTCTTGAAGTTTTGTTTTTGGGGGGGGGGCAAAGAAATTATAGAAATTAATACATTTATTTAGCAAGGATTCTTTAAATTGATCAAAAAGTAATGATAAAGACATTAATAATGTAATAAAAAATTAAATATAAAAATAAATACTGTTCTTCTGAACTTTCTATTCATCAAAGAAACCGGACAACATAACAATAATAATAATAATAAATGTTTTTTGAGCAGCAAATCAAAATATTATAATTATTTCTGAAGGACCGTGTGACTTAGCTTTGAAATCACAGGAATAAATTACATTTTAAAATAAATTCAAATAGAAAACAGTTATTTCAAATAGTACAAACATTTAAAGGAACACTCCACTTTTTTGGAAATAGGCTCATTCTCCAACTCCCTCCGAGTTAATAAGTTGAGTTTTACCATTTTAAAATCCATTCAGCCGTTCTCCTGTTCTGGCGATATCACTTTTAGCATAGCTTAGCATAGATCAGAGAGATTTTCTAGGCTGATAAGATTAGGAACTACACTCACATTCCGGTTTAATAGTCAAGGAAGTTTGCTGCCGTAATATGGACGCATAAGGCGCAGTAATATCACACAGCGCCCGAAGTTCAGGCACAACTTGAAAAAGCCAGTCATATTGGCAGTTACCTGGCTGGGAAATGAAAGCTTTAGCGTAAAGTTCTACCAGGATGACTCTAATTCATGATTATCTCGACAACCAATAGCAGCTTGACGCCTTGAATAAAAGACCAAAACTTACTCTTCCATCCTGCTGCCCCTAGGTGTCGTACCCGAAGTTCCGTCTGGTCGATTCCTCTAGCAGCTCAAGATGTTTCAAAAACCGCTCGTTGATCTTGCAATCTCTGACGAAGACTCCGTTCCTCTTTCGCCCGCCTCCCTGCACCGGAGTATGCGCATTCTAAGGAATCTCCCCGGGTCCAGTGGCCTCCCGAGAATATCGCGGCCACCTTACTGGATTCCGGCATCCTCGTCAGCAACGACTTGACCCACGATGACCTCATCCTCCTTGCTTCCTACACGCTGGGTAGCCTTCCGGCTTCATCATCCGCTTTTCTCCAGCTCACCGAAACCGTCAAATGTTTCGAAACTAGTCTGGGCTTCTTCCAGTCAGCCTTCGCTTCGCGCGCACCCGAACCATATATTCCCGCGACGTCTTCCGCCTCCGTCTCAGTCTCCCCTTCAGTCATCGATTCAATTTCCTCTGCTGCACTCTCCACTTTTCCTGCCACGTCGACTTTCGCAACATCTCCAGTTCAGACTCCGCTACAAAACGCCGCTACGTCATTTCCTCCTGCAGCGTTCAATCTCTCAACGGCTCTGAAGGCCCAGGTTTTCGGTAGACCATTCGTTCCACCCGCTGCTGCTTCAGTGTCTCCCAAAATAAGATATGACATCATCTCAGGTAAAGACATTAACCTGCCGCACTGCTGTTACCACGACCCGTGATTGACAGGCAGACGATTGACTGTGGCGACGTGGCAGTCCTACTTAACTTCAGATCCCAGGCTACAACGAAACCTGCCTTTTACCGAATTCGTCATTGCTTTTAGTTTTCCCCAATCGCAGAGAGGAATTAGAACTTTATCTAGCCATGATGGCAGACTTTAATCTAAGATATGGCGGGACCTTATTTTACGAGTCTCACAAGTCTTTTTCAGCAAAAGCTGCTTCTCCTGTTGCCTTCGTTGGTTGACTCTGACCTGCTTATTCGCCTTTTCGGAGGCCAAAAAACTCTGACTCGAGCTGTTTGTAGCTCCCATGGCCACTCCGCTTCTCTCTCTGCCCTAAAAAGTTCACGCTTGCCGTGCTCCGGGCGCTCTCCATGGTGCTGATCCCGCAAACCCCGCGCTCGCCATATAAGGCCGTCCAATTATGAATTCAATGGTATACCTCTGTGCAATAACTTTAATGAATCTGTTTGTTCTTATTTCAAATATTTGCAAGCTGCCTTTCGCGTTACATTTGCTTGATGATTTTCTGCTAATCGACCTTCCTCCTTCTGAAGCTTCGTGCTCGATACTCTAAACAAGTATTTTGCGACTTAGGTGTTCCTTCGTCAGAAGAAAAAACAATCGGTCCCGTCATACGTCTCGAATTTCTCGCATAAATCTGGATACTATTAAGATGCAAGCTTCTCTTCCACACCAAAAAATTTGTCCGAATCAGGTCTGTTATGGAATCGTTCCTCATGTCTCGCTTAACTTCCAAACGTGACTTGCTTTCTCTTCTCGGAAGTCTCAACTCGCAATGCGAATCATTCAACAAGGTCGTTCTTTCATATCTCGCATGCTGCATTTGGCTCATTCAGTTGCAAATTTAAGCGACTCGCTTCTCCTAGATGACGGTTGTTTTTCAGACCTTAGGTTTTGGTCTCTTCTAAACAACTGGAATGGCATTTCCTTCTATAACGACGTTTCCGAATCATCCAACGCTCCGAACTATATACCGAAGCAACCACTTCTATTGATTTTTGGGGATTCTTCCAAGGGCAGTGGTTCGCAGAAAAATTGGCCTCACGATTTGTCTATTTCATTCAAAATCCACCTCGTCCGCTCTCTATGAAATCTACCCTATCGCGGTTGCTAGCGTTCTCTGGGGCTCAGCCCGGTTACGGAAACGTACTACCTTGTTTTGCGACAACGAAGCCACTGTCCACATCATTAACAAAGGTCGTTAGCATTGCCCGGCTATCATGTCTATTTTAAGACGTCTAACTTGGCAATCCATGACGCACAATTTTATCATCAAAGCCGAACACATTCCAGGTCGTTTTAATGCCTAAGCTGACGCTCTCTCTCGCTCTCGTTTGCAGGTATTCCGACGACTTTACCCAGCGGCCAACAAGGATCCGACGCCGTGCCCACGCTGCAACAAATTCTCTTGAATTAAACAGGCCTTTGGATTTTAACAACCTTTTAAATTCTGCCAAATCGTACATCGCAAAGGCGTAGCACTGTCAACTCTCAAAGCATACAACTCGGCTTGGTCCCGGTTCATCATGTTTTGCTTCACCTATCAAATTCCGTTACTTCCCATTTTAATTTCGACCGTGTGTGCTTTCCTCGCGTACTGTTTTTAATCATGCCAACTTAATATTTCAACTATATGTGAAATTCCGGCTGGTGTTCTATTCCACGCAAGGTATAATATCCCTAATTGCCCCAGCTTATTTTTGTCCCCTTTTATTTGATTACTTCTCCAGGGTATGTCAAAATCCGTGTTCAAAGCTAAACGTCAGCCTATCTCACTCCGCATACTTCAGACCTCTCAAAACTTTGTAACGGCTTACTTGACAACTATTCCAACGCTCTGCTCGAAGCTACGTTTTAAACTGCATTCTTTGGTTTCTCGCGCATTGGTGAGTTTACTTCCGATAGTAATCGTTTCGATCCAACAAAAGATTTATTTCAAGACTTACACTTTTCACCTAATAACTTTTCACTGTTGATTAAACTCTCAAAATCAGATTCCCCGGGTCTGGTGTCACAATTTCAATTTCAAAATAAATTTGGCTACTCTCTATGCCCTTTCGCTTCTATGCTCAACTTTCTCAAAATACGGCTGCGCACTTCTGGTATGTCACCTCTTTTCTTTCTCTTAAGTGGGTTACCCATTACTAAACGGTGGTTTAGAATTCATTCGTCAACCACCTCGACAGCCGCCGGTCCTTCACCCGATATTTATACTAGCCACCCTTTCCGCATCGGCGCTGCCACTACGACAGCTGAACGAGGGGTTCCAGAGTCTACCATCAAACAGCTCGGAAGATGGTCTTCTTCGGCATACGAAACGTATATCAGATCAGAATTTCATAAGGTCCTGAATGCACAGCAGTCTCTCACATCATCAAGGTACGTTGAATTCGCTAGCTACTGGTGGTGGTTTTACGTCGAATTGTTCATGTTACTTATGGTGGTTAAAGTTACCAAAAGTCAATCATGCTTTTACTTATCGTCGTCGTTATAGCCTACAACTAATATGACGTCTTTGCATTTTCTTTATCATACTAACGTTCGTAATCTCATAGACTAAGCCTACACTATAATCAGCAACCTAACGTCAGCGGCAATAACGACTCGAAGCCGTTCGCTCCTTTATGTTTATCTTTACTAATTTATTCGACCTAGCATGGTCCTTCCTCAAGCCTGCGCGGCTTAAACGGCCAGTCGTGGCATTTACCGAAAGTCAGTCGTGGCTATTACCATCGTCTTCATTATTATTAGCTTTATTATCAATAACTCACTCTTACAATATGTCATTGGATTATTATATTATGCACGATAAACCTTCAATACCGAGGCTCGACGCCCGTCCCGGCTTACACTCATTGCCTATCGTGGCTCGCTTATTTTCCCAAGACCTAACGTGGTCCCTCACATCAAGCCAATCGAGGCTATACGGCCAGTCGTGGCATCAATATTGGGCGCTAATCACCGAAAGCCAGTCGTGGCTTCGTTATTCACCGAAAGTCAGTCGTGGCTTTTATTATTAGCTCTTATATACTCACTCTTACTATATGTCATTGGATTATTATATTATGCACGATATGCCTCCAATATAACGCCAGTGGCAATAACGGCTCGAAGCCGTCCGCTCCTTTATGTTTATCTTTACTAATTTATTCGACCTAGCATGGTCCTAACTCAAGCCTGCGCGGCTTAAACGGCCAGTCGTGGCATTAACCGAAGGTCAGTCGTGGCTTTTACCATCGTCTTAGTTATTAGCTCTTATTATCAATAACACACTCTACAATATGCCTTTGGATTATTTTATTATCCACGATAAACCTTCAATACCGAGGCTCGACGCCCGTCCCGGCTTACACTCATTGCCTATCGTGGCTCGCTTATTTTCCCAAGACCTAACGTGGTCCCTCACATCAAGTCAATCGAGGCTATACGGCCAGTCGTGGCTTTAAAAGTTCGGAACTTGCTCGAACGGCCAGTCGTGGCTTAACCGTGAGAGCCTATCGTGGCTTCAGCTAGCAAAGTCAATCGTGCCCATTTTACTTTTACTAAGAAGAACTATATCAATACTAATTATTATCAATATTGTTTAATGAATCAGATCTTTAAAATAAGCCAATCGTGGCTTTTAACCCGTCGCAGATTGCCTTCCTCCCCTTAAAGACATCCCTGCATAGCCTATCGTGGCTATTATTAGAAGCCAACCGTGGCTTCTTAATTTAAATTACAAGGCTTCCCCTTTCACGCAATCTTAACCTTTCCATTATCACTCGTACTTCGGGCTCTTTTTCTTTGGGGGAAGGCTCTCCCCTGCCTTCATCTTCAGGCAGGAAATGCAGTCTACCTCAGTCACGGATTAAGGATGGAGCCCACGCCAAAAGAAACCATTAACCCTTCTGTCTTATTCATTCATTCAAATAAATGTTCAAATTTCTATCGCCTCAGAGTCTCTCTGGTAGAAATGAAAGCTTTAGCGTAAAGTTCTACCAGGATGACTCTAATTCATGATTATCTCGACAACCAATAGCAGCTTGACGCCTTGAATAAAAGACCAAAACTTACTCTTCCATCCTGCTGCCCCTAGGTGTCGTACCCGAAGTTCCCCTCCATCCTCCCCACCACCACCAGGTTGGCTACCATCCATACCACGTGGGGGAAGGCTCTCCCCTGCCTTCATCTTCAGGCAGGAAATGCAGTCTACCTCAGTCACGGATTAAGGATGGAGCCCACGCCAAAAGAAACCATTAACCCTTCTGTCTTATTCATTCATTCAAATAAATGTTCAAATTTCTATCGCCTCAGAGTCTCTCTGGTAGAACTAATTTTAGGTGCTACGTGATATTACTGCGAGTTCTGCATCCATATTACGGCAGCAAACTTCCTTGACTATTACACAGGAATGGGAATGTGGGTCCTAATCTTATGGAGAATGAGCCTATTTCCAAAAAAGTGGAGTCTTCCTATAAAATTTTACTGTTTTTGCTGTACTTTGGATCAAATAAATACAGGCTTGGTGAGCAGAACCATTTTATGAAGACATGATCACTTTATATGAAGAACAGTTGTGCCCTATCACCTCTGAAGTTAGCTAAAGAGAAAAGGCCAATGAACATCGGTGAGTGGAATTTGCATGCACAGCCATTCCCCATGTACATACGGGCATATAAGATGCCGGCGTGCATCCACTCATTCAGAATTTTTGCTTCGGAGCCTTGTCTCTTCAGCAATTCAAAGAGATCTATAAAGAAATGGAATCTGCTGTTGCTGCCGCCACCTGCTCACTTCTCTTGATGGATACGATCGCTGCCTCACGTATCTGGTGCATTAGGAGCTCTCCAGAGCTCCTCATCATCCACATCTCCCGTCTCTCGCTTCCAAGGCTTACAACCCTGCGGGCCAGGCCACCACCGCCTTGCACGCCATGGCTATCCTGCAAGTCCATCAGTCCAAGGCATTAAAAGAACTGCACAAGGGTAGTTCTGACCAAGGTCTGAAGCAGGAGTTGCGTGTAGTGACCGACTTAGCCCTCCAGGCGACGAAGTTCACGCCGCGATCCCTTGGTCAGGTGATGTCCAAGAGCACCATCTCTGGCTGAACCTGACGCAGATGTCGACAAAGTACGCCTCTTCAGCGACACTGTCGGGGACTTTGCCCAGCAGTTCTCAGCAGTACAGAGACAGACGGAGGCTATCAAGCACATCTTGCCCCGGCATGAGACCACCAGGCAGCAGGGACATGGTGCTCCAGCACCTCAGCCATCTGGAGTTTCCGATCAACCGAGAGAAGAGCAAGCTCTTCCCTGTGCAGAGCATCTCTTTTTATGGGATGGAGCTGGATTTGGTCAATATGACAGCGCTACTCACTAACGAGCATGCGCAGTCATTGCTGAACTGCTTGAAGTTATTCAGGCTCTCAAAATCTTTCAGAGGCTCCTGGGGCATATGGCAGCCGCAGCCATATGAGACCACTTCAGTGCTGGTTACACGACCAAATCCCGAGATGGGCATGGCGTCGTGTCGCTCTCCATGTCCGCGTTACTCCGAAATGTCGCTGCCTATTCAGTCCTTGGTCAGACCCATTTTCTTTGCACATCATTCTCTTTGATGGGAAAGTGTGTCTACACTTTTGACTGGTAGTGTATGTGGCATGTGTGGTGATCCACTGGTTTTGTTTTAGATTGGATTTCAAGTACCAGTCATACCAAACTCAATAGTTTCGTGCCCAGTAATTAATTTGCCTGTCTCCCAGGTCACTTGGTGTCATCGAAAAAGGAGGAGCTGATCTGCATTTTGGATCACTTTAATATTCAGGTATGGCTAAAGATGCTATCAAAATGTTTGATAACAAAACTATTTAAATGATCTGTTTTGATTTATCTGCTTGGTTTTTTTAATCCTCAGGTGGACAATCCGGTCTTTATCCTAACCCAGGACATGAGTAAACACTTCCTCCACTCCACAGGAGGGGGCGACAAATATAAAGTAAATCTTTGTGTGTATTTGTGCATTTGTTTCTCCTATGACAAATAAATATACAAATTTAACATTTGCTTTTTTTTCTGTAGTTTTTCCTGAAGGCCACTCAGCTTGATCAGATTAAAGAAGATTACAGTTACACCATGACGACCATGACTCAGAACACAGTGGAGGAACACAGGGAGGTGAGTTCTGAAATAATCACATTTACATGTTGGTTTATGTAATTAAACTGAATTTACGTATTAGGTGGAGCAGCTTTGGAAAAATATCTGATTGGATCACTAAACTAGTTGCTTTTTAAGATTGCAGCATAGTTCTCTTTCACTCACTGACACTAGTAGGGGTGTAACGATATTTCGTAGTATGATATTTCGCGATGCAAAAATGTTACGATATGTATCGTAGAGTGATGACGATACATTTACGATATGAAGACAGTCTAATCCCATTGGTTGAAATTGATGGCCCGTCTTCTTATAAGTCCGACGTCTGGCAGCATTTTGGTTTTCCAGTCACGCGAGAGGACGATGGTAAAAAAATACAGACAAAACACGTATTACAGTCACGACGCAGGTTATTACCACGGAGTGGGAAATTAAAAGTTTCGTGCTTCAGACTAACCCGCTTTTCGTTGAAAAGAACGATTAGACATAACATAACTAATTACACTGGTCGGACTAAGCTCTGTTTCAGACTGATACCTCCGGTTCAGGATGGTCCTCATCTTCAACACGTTGCGGAAAATACTTTTCAATACTCATCTGGATTGAAGCAGCAAACATTCAGTGTAAGAGTAAAGAAACAACATAATTTATAATACGTCTATTTGATTCACAGCTGCTACATATAGTGTTTTGACCTCGACAACCCAACTAGGCTAGCCTACATTTTACCGCAAACTTGCGACTAGTTAACTTTCTAAAGAAGGCGCAATCGCGTTTGCTAAGGGTCGGGACTTACAGTAACATCAACACACTGAAACTATTGTATTCAGAACATAAAATATTTTATAGCACTTTTTAATCTGTGATTGTGTGTTAAAAGTGTTCACGACATACCAACACGGAGGGGAGGGGCTGTGTGCGTGCGTGTGTGCGCGCGTGAGTGTGTGTGTGTGTGTGTGTGTGTGTGTGTGTGTGTGTGTGTGTGTGTGTACCTGGTATTCATCACGTTGTGGGGACCAAATGTCCCCACAAGGATAGGAATACTAGTAAATTTTGACCTTGTGGGGACATTTCTCAGGTCCCCATGAGGTTTTTTGAGGAAGTAAAAGTTTGCACAATCTCCTGTGAGGGCTAGGTTTAGGTGTAGGGTAGGTGTAGGGCAATAGAAAGTACGATTTGTACAGTATAAAAACCATTACGCCTATGGAATGTCCCCATAAAACCTGTAAACCAGTGTGTGTGTGTGTGTGTGTGTGTGTGTGTGTGTGTGTGTGAGGGACGCGTGAGTGACAGAGAGATGAAGAGAAAGCAGGGAAAGGAAATGCAGTTGAACGAATTCGCTGCGTGTTTTAAATAGCGTGCAAAAGAATAACGAAACGCAATATGTGACGGTCGGTATTGATATGATAATACACGAAGAAAGCCATAATCACATGGCACAAAGCCATAATCACATGGCTTTGTCTTTGTTGTTGTCTGCCATGTGCTCCTCTTGTCCCACCTCCTTGTTTCCCGTTTCCACGCCCCCTTTTTTAGCCCTCATTTGTCTGAGTGTCTTCACCTGTCCCTCTCATTTGGTCCTCGTTTGTATGAGTGTCCCCAGCTGTTCCTCATGTTTCCTATCCTCTTTATAAGCGTGCACCTTCCCTCTTGTCTTTGCCAGTTCGTTGTGTATTCTAGCTCTGTCCAACCATCTAGTTTACTGCTTGTCTGCTATTATATATTCAGTTTATTCTGTCAAGTTGTTTGTCTTTTGTCCTGTCCTGTCCTGTCCTGCTGACGGTGCTCCTGGTCTGTGCTAGATGTGAGCATTACCTGTGAGGTCTCTACTGTGGAGTCACTTCCACTCAGGTTCCTGTCTGGCCCAGCTGCTAACTTCCAGCTTCTTGCCAGTTCTGCTCACTACGGGATTGTAGCCCGGACTCAGTTGTCACCCTCACCGTCAGCCTGTCTTCAATTGTTTTCCCTGCCTATTGTTTGGACTGTGTTCACCCCCCTTCCTCCCCATCTCTTGTCTTTGACGTCTGTTCTATAAATTACCATAACTAACATTCTGCATTTGAGTCCTCTCTTCGAAACTCTGACAAGGTCTTTATAAAGATTAAAAAAAAACATTTATGTAAAAGCTGATATAACAATAATGATAGTTACACTATTAAAATATTGGTGATGTGGTATTTTTGTGGGGATATTTTGTGTGGAATATTGTCTCCTGATATGAAAAGTTCACTGTATATTGTAGCTATAAATATCATTCATGACAGCGATGAAATGTTTTCTTTTTACATTAAAGGTAAGTTCACACTCAGTATCATGATTCATTATACTTTAGGTCAATATCACACCAGACTTCTCCTTTAAATGTTATATATACAGTATATGTAATGTGTATTTACATTTACAGGTTTAGGTCTTAAATTCCATATAAGGTGGTATTAAAAAGGTCTTAAAGGAACACTCCACTTTTTTTTGGAAATAGGCTCATTCTCCAACTCCCCCCGAGTTAATAAGTTGAGTTTTACCGTTTTGAAATCCATTCAGCCGTTCTCCTGTTCTGGCGATATCACTTTTAGCATAGCTTAGCATAGATCATTGAATCCTATTAGACCAATAGCATCACGTTCAAAAATGACCAACGAGTTTCGATATTTGTCCTATTTAAAACTTGATTCTTCTGTAGTTATATCGTGTACTAAAACCGGTGGAAATGCAAAGCTGCGAGTTTCTAGGCTGATAAGATTAGGAACTACACTCCCATTATGCCGTAATAGGAAGTTTGCTGCCGTAATATGGCTGAAGCAGGAGAAGTAATACCACGCAGCACATGTGCAAATGCTAAACTAGCTGGGAACTAATTTCTGATAATACTCCGCCTGCTTCGGCCATATTACCGCAGCAAACTTCCTTGACTATTACGCCGGAATGGAAGTGTAGTTCCTAATCTTATCAGCCTAGAAACTCGCAGCTTTGCATTTCCACCGGTTTTAGTACACAATATAACTACAGAAGAGTCAAGTTTTAAATAGGACAAATATCGAAACTCGTTGGTCATTTTTGAACGTGATGCTATTGGTCTAATAGGATTCAATGATCTATGCTAAGCTATGCTAAAAGTGATATCGCCAGAACAGGAGAACGGCTGAATGGATTTCAAAACGTTAAACCTCAACTTATTAACTCGGGGGAGTTGGAGAATGAGCCTATTTCCAAAAAAAAAAGTGGAGTGTTCCTTTAAAAAGACTTAAATTTCCCTTCTTCAAATCTGCAGAAACCCTGGGCTTCACTAAATGAAATGCAGCAGAAGTTGGATGAGCTGAAGAATCAGATGGCCTGGGCTTTGGTTGGGAATCACTGCCAACACAACATGAGCTCTTACTGCATGACTCAAAATTAATAAACAATTCCAGAATTTCCTAATTAGATTTTATACAGTAGATGTTTTATATTGTAATTGTAGTGGTTTTGTTAAGGTTAAAGGGATTGTTCACCCAAAAATAACAATTGTGTCATTAATTAGTCATTCTCATGTCGTTCCAAATCTGTAAGACCTTCATTCATCTTCAAAACACAAAGTATGATACTTTTGATGAAATTGGAGACCTGAAATGTCTTAGGGGTTTGGAACAACATGAGGGTAATTGAGTAATTAATGACATTGTTTTTTGGGGGGGTGAACTATCCCTTAAACTATTTCAGAATTA